>NW_015626862.1:204281-220308 GCF_001515625.1 Sinocyclocheilus rhinocerous
TATATATATCAAAGATTTTTAATGTCTTTTTAATGTCTCTTTGTATAAGATTTGTAATGTCTCTTTGCCTTATACCTGGTGAAATATTTATGAAAAAAATAGCTAATCCAAAGCCACATTCTTCATGATTAAGATGTCAAAACAAGCAGTCAACAGAAAGCTTCCTCATGCTTCCTTTGAGACACAGAGTCCCACTTCTCTTCACACTTCAATAATCTGAAATAAGTCACGTACACACTCTCACATATATATATGACACAGAGGAATATAGCCCAAGGCTGTATCTGTTTCTCCAGTTGAGATGGTGTAATATTGCTTCAACAGCAGTCATCCTGCCAAAGCTTACATGGAGGGATCTGCCTCACCCTTTTCCATTCCCAGTTTTACCCCCAGTAATCTGCGACTGTTGTGCGGCTTTCACATCCCTGTGATTAACCCCATACTCAGCAACACGTCATTCTTAGGAATCCCAGAGCTTTTTTTCTGCTCGTATAGCACTGCCAGGAAATTACATAAGAATATGTTACACTTGACAAAGGTCAGGTTGCCTTTGCGATAAGGCAGGGCACTAATGTGTGAATCCTTGCCAAAGAACTCCTTTCATCTCATGTATCAAAGCTGTAAAACCGCCCTGTAAAATTGACAAAGACCTGACAAGTGGACACACCTAAATTCTCAGAGTCCATACCATTTCAAATACTCCTTTGTTGGGTCTGCTGACTATAAAAGAGAATGCCACTATGATTCATTCCTTTGTTCGATTACAAGAGGTTACCTAACATGCTTTCTAATGAATCACACACTTCTTAAATTAATATCTCTTGAAAGAACATCATTAAATCAATCTTTAACATTTAATTTTATTCAGATACTAAGATTTTATCTTGTTGAAATATTGAAATATAGCTGTTTAGAAATCAGTGTTAAAGGTAAGTTTCCAAGTCTGTAAGATCAAGACCTCTGCTGGTTGAGAATGATATTGCATTATCATCTGGTCAGATTTGGGCTGATTAACAAAGTTTATTTTATTACTATTATTAATGTTTCAAGCATAATAATAAAAAAAATAAAAATAAAATAAAGTCATGGCTGTCACATAAAGCAATGCTGTTCAAAAATTATGGGTCAGTAAGATTTTAAGGAAATTAATACTTTTAATTAGCAGTGACATAATAAATTGATCAAAAGTGACAGTAAAGACATTTATAAGGTGAAAAAAATCTATTTCAAATAAATGCTGTTCTTTTGAATTTCTATTCATCAGACAATCCTGAAGAAAAATGCTTCACGGTTTTGACCAAAATATTAAGCAGCACAAATGTTTTCAACACTGATAATAAGAAATATTTCTGGAGCAGCAAATCAGCATATTTGATGCTTTCTAACGTATCATGTAACACTGCAAAAATTGGAGTAATAACTGCTGAAAATTAAGCTTTGCCATTACAAAAATAAATTAAATTTAAAATATATTTGAACAGAAACCTAAAAAATAAAATAAAATAAAATGCAAATATTTAATAATATAACATTTTACTAATTTCGTATAATACAATAGCCACTTGGTATTATGCCACATGCATTAGCATTTAGTTTGACCCCTAACTGTGTGTGATCAACCTCTAGCTGTAGAGTGCACTGGTGCCTTTTAATTACTTCCTTTTTCATGGTCAATATGACTTTCAGTGTGTACTTCCTCATCCCTATCTCATTTTCCAGGACCCTGGAGACCACACAGAGGCCCCTGCATAAAGGTGGTTAACGTGTTTTCAGGAGATAAAAGCGCAGTGATTGCGGACTTCTCCATCCCGTGAGACCAAAGCAGTGTGTTTGAAGTTGACAACTGACAGAAAGCGGTAAAACATTGATGCTTGGCAGAGCACAGGTTTTCCAGTATACTTGGCACGCATGGATTCTGTCCTCATGTTTCCCCACAAATCAGAAAGGACATCATTATAACAATAAAACGTTTGTTTTAACAGCCAGTGGCCTATTTTTGACTTTTGCCTATCTGTCAAATGCAATTATATTCACTGATTACAGTCAATGAAAAAAGCTTGTTATCTTAATAAAGTCTCTTAATAGAAGACAACACAATCGTGGTGAAGCATGACTGCTGATATAGTCTAAAAGTCTACACCAGTGAATAAAAATAATTTTGTCTTCTTTTCTGAAGACAAAATTAATTCAATGAAAACAGTGTATCCACGCATCTGATATAAAACAAGACAATAGCAGGACGACACAAGAGTTCCAAAGATCACAAAATGATTCACAGACAATCCAAATATTAAAATATTAAAGAAACCCAAATATTAAAAATTTGAACTCTCATTCTGATGGCACCCATTCACTGCAGAGGATCTATTGGTGAGCAAGTGATGTAATGCTAAATTTCTCCAAATCTGTTCTGATGAAGAAACAAACTCATCTACATCTTGGACAGCCTGAGGGTGAGTACATTTGCAGTGAATTATCATTTTCGGGTGAACTATTCCTTTAATTTAATAGTTGAATAATTTATTTGCACTTTCAGTTAACACTCTTAACAGCCTGAATGACTGATTCATGGTCTAAAATAAAAGCCAATAAATACATATAAAAAAGGTTTTGTGCTTTATTTCTAAACAAGAGTCTGATGAGTGACCTGTAGCGAACAGGTAATGGAAATACTTCAGTTATTCTTATATAGTCGTAACATTCATCTGCATGTTATTATTGCTCATAATTCTGTTTGCCCAGCTCTTATGCTGTCATGGTGTATGTTTGCGTTTTCTACGCACTTTCTCTATCTCCAAACCAGTGAAAGTACAGTGTTTAGACACCTCTCATCGGCCATCTGTCTTTTCACACCTCTCCATTATGGATACACACCTTGTGCTTTAAATATCTCTGCAGGTGTGTGTGTGTGTGTGTGTTATCTGTATAGTTGGACAGACTGTGACCACAGACCATAAACGGTAATGATATGAAATGTGTGGTGTGACTATGGAAACCCCATTACTTTCAGTGAGCGTTTTATATACACACCGTATCATTTATTGCTTGTCAAGATGATGATGAAAGCTGCCGGCACAGTAAACAACACTCAAATCTCGAAGTCCACAGGGACAATTATAAACCTCACCACATGCATCATCCATTCTCAAGCAAATGGCCCACGAGAAAGAGAGAAGATACAGGATGCAGACCTGCAGGGTTGTGAAAAATTCAGATTTTAAGAAATGGCTACTTGTCAAATCATAAATGTGATTCGGAATTGAATAAGACACTTACTGATCAAAATACAGTTAAAAAACAGTAATATTAGGAAATATTATTACAATTTAAAATAACAGTTTTCTATTTTAAATGGATATATTTAAAAATGGATACATTTTTGTGATAGCAAAGCTGAATTTTTAGCAGCCATTACTCCAGGCTTCAGTATCACATGATCCTTCAAAAATCATTCAACTGATTTGGTGCTCAAAAAACATTTCTCATTATTATAAATGCTGAAAACTGACGTGCTGCTCATATGATTTTCACTTCATTTTAATACTACTTATAATCAGATTTAAATGTGTCCTGTTTGCTACCTCAATTTAAATGCAAGAACTGAAATGGAACTGTTAGTGCATAACACTGAAGATCTGAGCTCTCAATGAGCACAATGTGACCACTGAAGCTCCCGCGGTCCTGCCAACCTTCATCCAAAAAGCTCATAATCTGTGTTGACGTTTTTTGATTAACCATAGGACAGTTATGAAACCAAATTTGAATTTGGAGGCAACTGTAATGAATGAATAATATTTCCTCATTATCTGCGGGATTAGAGTGGGAGGTTTCTGAGAAGGGACATCTAATTGGCAGAACCAGGACAAAGGTAAGCAGGAGGCGGGCAAGCGAGCAGATGTGTGTGTTCGCTCTCTTCATTAGATTGATTGGGCAGACTTTGATGTCTGCAAACAAGTCCAAACATCAGTGCTCGCAGCAGTGTTTGGTCCATAGCATTATGCTGTTGTAAACAAAACAACATTTTAATGCGACACTGATAGACTATTTATAAGCTGCTACTACAATGTCATGCTGGTATACGGACGTAAAGGCAACTCAACCTAATTACATGAGATCTTGTTGCAGATCTGACTAGAGATTGATAAGGGGGAAAGGGATTAGCATGACTTTCCCCACACAACTCCAACCATGATGATAAATGTATCCAAAAGACAGATATATTGCTCTACAGTACGTGCCATCTGTGAACTGCATTAAGACTTGTGGTTCAGTACCTTAAACTCTCTTTTCAAATGCGGTTGAATGATAGTTGCCATTGCCCATTTATTGGCCATAAACTATGAACTTTCTTAAGTTAACAGAAAATCGAAAGAGACATATAGAAAGCAGAGCAGGCCAGCCACACAAGCCACAAGCTCATCTCCTTCACAGTCACTGCTTGTTTTTCTCCTACTGCATTAACAAAAGGCAGTATTTCTTTGTTAATTCATTATACACGTTTGTTCTTGCATTACTTGATAAACTTGAATAATACAAAGTTTTACGTGACTCTCTGGTGTATGTGATTCTGAATGTCGCAATGTTCAGTGTGAGAACCTTCCAAAAACAACTCAGTCATGATAATTCTATCCTCGTCCATTTGTCCATCTATTGTAGACAGCATAATTGATTATAAAGCCAGAAACACATGGGGTTTTCACACTGCAAAGCCCCTTTATGTTCCAAAAAGTCCATTCAGGAAAACTTGATAGTACAGTCGGCAATCTAGCCTATAAGGATGCACAGTATAGCCTTAATGTAAACACATTGTGTGCTGCATTCACCTGGCAAAGATGCAAATAATACAGGGTTTAGAAACTTACAGTGAAACAAGTGAAATGTCTTCTTATGAATACCCAGGATTAATTGTTAACCCTGGATAAATTATGAGCAGTGGGAAGCGTGAAACAAGATAACCCAGAATTGTATTTACTTGGAGTTTAGAATCACCCATGGTTAACTATTTCAAGTGTGAAAAGTCCTATAGTTAAGGCAAGTGCGCTCATGTATCCACTAGCATTTGGCCAGCACACGTATTGTACGATCTTTTGTAGATTCTAACAACTAACAGTAAATACGCCCATTGGCCAAGCACTCGTGTATTTGCGTAAACTATAGTTCTGGAATAATGGGTTCTATTTGCTTTTGATGTGACAAGAAGCAACATATGCACTGCTGCATATTAGACCAATATTACCGTAACGAAACCGGTGCTACTTTCTTGTCTCTTGTATCACTCCGCAGGCTCGTGCTCTCTTGTTTAATACAAACGCAATTGGCGCCATTTTACCTCCACTGATTGTATTTTAAAATAGATTGTAGTCAGACCAAAGAGGGCTTTGGTATTACAGTGATATTATTCACCTTGTTGCAAGGCCAATTGTTTTGCACATTAAGGGACTTTTTTCTTAGTGGAAGTCTCAAATATAATGCACAGGTAAAATTTTAAAATAATTTAAACTCAAATCAGTATTTGATTTTTGCATATTTATTGATTTGAGGAGTAGGCGTATAACAATTAAGCGGGATGATGTACAGTCAACTGGTCATTATTGCATAATAAACCCTAAAAAAAACAAAACCAAAATAAAATAGACTGGCTGGCCTGACTGACTGTATTATTTACTCAGCAAGTACCAATATTACCGTAACGAAACCGGTGCTACTTTCTTGTCTCTTGTATCACTCCGCAGGCTCGTGCTCTCTTGTTTAATACAAATGCAATTGGCGCCATTTTACCTCCATTGATTGTATTTTAAAATAGATTGTAGTCAGACCAAAGAGGGCTTTGGTATTACAGTGATATTATTCACTTTGTTGCAAGGCCAATTGTTTTGCACATTAAGGGACTTTTTTCTTAGTGGAAGTCTCAAATATAATGCACAGGTAAAATTTTAAAATAATTTAAACTCAAATCAGTATTTGATTTTTGCATATTTATTGATTTGAGGAGTAGGCGTATAACAATTAAGCGGGATGATGTACAGTCAACTGGTCATTATTGCATAATAAACCCTAAAAAAAACAAAACCAAAATAAAATAGACTGGCTGGCCTGACTGACTGTATTATTTACTCAGCAAGTATGTTTTTCAAGTGTTAGACGGGACGCCTAATCTGTGTTTTCAAGACTTTTGGCACTGTATCATACTGATAAACACATTTCACTGAGATCTATTCTTGCACATATATGAAATCTGAGCTTCACATGTCAGAGAGCTTGGGGCCAACCGAATGAGATGAAGTTTTGGGTTGCTGGAGGACCCACTCATCTAGAACCACATGCACATGCATCTCACTCAAGTGCACTTACTGTGAACAAGTCTACCTCAGCTTTGGAAACTCTTGCATGCTCCCCACAGCTAACCACAAACTGTGGAGCACTCTTGCACTCTGGCAGACCCCACCAAACTCCACAGTAGGTGAAGAACCTGCACAGCAGTCAGTGTGCCTTATATTTTCTTTGCATTTTCTCATTTTGCTCATGAGGCTTAGGTCGAGTTAGATAAATATAAGGTTTTGAATATTTCAGAGAAAAAAGGATTTTACACACATCAACTTCAGTGACCTGATTTGTTCAAGATATTAAAAATTTTTTAAAAAGCAATAACATGCTGGTAATAAGTGGATTTGGCTGTGATAATATGGCATGTGAGTGACAGTAAGTCCAAACATAAAAGCATTCCATATTGCAATTTGAGATGTGACGGCTAAAATTGTGTATATTATGCATATTATCCCTTGGTCTGAAAAAAAATTCACCCTGTCTTAGGTAATATCGAGATAGTCCAGTATAGTCTAGGTCATGGGAATCACACCAGACCCTGTAACGCTGCTTTAAGTGGAGGCAGGCATAGTTGTTTAATCCTCATTCCTCCATCCTCTTAAAATGGCTAGTTCTGGGAACCATTTATGTGCCTGTGGCAAGGGATTTTCCACTGTAAACCTCTTTGGCTGCCATATTGTTTCATAATGCAGGTTTTACGGGGGCAAAAATGTTTTGTCTGCTACTGTCTGACATCTCTCAAACAGTGATCGACTCAAATTATAGGTTACAGTTAAACTGTTCAGAAATGGGTTGGTGAGAAAGGGTTGTTTTTGAAAGGTTATTTGTGTTTCATTGTATTCTGGTAGCTTCTATGCCTGATATTGAAAATGTAAGTAAATTAATATAATATAATATAATATAATATAATTGGGGAGATGTAAGTTCGCACAAGGTAACCATCTCAATAACCATAAGGTTTTCAATAGTCCACTTAGTCAAATGTATCAGTGATTTAGTACTTAAACTCAACCATCACAGTTTAAGACTCAGAGTTATCTGGTCTTTAATGACGTTCTCAAAACATTAGCAGCAAACATTATTTATACATCGTTCATGGATTTTAAAAAAAAAAATTCTGAAAAAAAATGTGGATGTTCGTTTAACATTTTTTAAAAGTTACTTCTCGTTTCAGAACCTTCAGAGAACATCAAAAATGACCTTCACATGATGATAAAAATGATAAATGATCAAATGGAATGTTCCCTTAAATGCTCATAGGAAAAAAAATTAAAACACTGGACAGAAAAATGGACGTTTGAACTTTCAGAGACTTGAACGTTCCTTAATGGGAATTAACACAATGAGCATGCGCGGACACAAAGAACAGTGACACGAGCTGCTCTGCACAGGCAGCGATGCTTGTTACTATAGCAACAACCTCTCGCGAACATCCGCCGCCTCCACCAACGTCTCGCACGGATCCGCGCGACCCTCTCCCCCTCCTCACCGCATAACAGCATCCCTCTGTCAACAGGATATTTCCTGAGACGGAATTACGACGGGGGAAGGAAAATGGCGCTCATCCCATCACAGATCCTCAGAGTAGCGATACTCCTCTCTTATTTTTCCATCCTCTGCAATTACAAAGCCATAGACATGCCCGCGCATCAAACATACGGCGGTAGCTGGAAGTTTCTTACATTCATAGATTTGGTAAGTGCATGTGCATCGTTCCCATGCAGTGCCTGATATATATTTATATGATATCTCCATAATGCATTATATAGACAGGCCCGTTATGCTGAAATATGCAGGTTCCTTCAAAAAGGAGTCCAAACGCCAACACAAATAGTCTTACGTCATATTTACTGAGCATTAAACGTTAATCACATGACATAATGACTTTTTAAATCTCTAATGATGATGTCATGCTTTTCATATCTCACACCATTAATAATGAATCTTATTCTGAAGGGTTGTGCTGAATTACGATCAGTTCACAGGAGGACAAATTAAGGGTGCATTTACAGTTTTTACATAGGAAATTGAAGCATCCTTTTTCCTTTTCATCCTTTTGTTCTGGCACCATAAGGCACCAGTCTGTTCGAGTAAATGCAGGTCACATTAGGCACCAGCAACTGCATGCACGCACATACACATTGACTGTTATGACAGTCTGTGAGCCAATGACTCATGTTTTCCACATAAACAGCCTATTTTCTCCCCCTTTTTTAAGTGATTTTTAATAGCAATAAAAGTTGTTTTGTTACACTTCACTTTTACACATCTGTTCCAGTGCAGTGTCTGCTTTTTTTCCCATTCTTGTTTGGGAATAATCTCATGTACAGATATGTTCTGTGCAGATGTGTTCGGATTATTGTGGATGAAGCTTTTCAAACCTTATGCTGTTTCATAACACTTATGATGTTTTCTTTCAGAATCCTTAGTACTTATTTGAAATTCTAATGCACTGTAGTCGCTGCACTACAATTAACATATATAGTTCAAAAGCTTGGGCTCAGTATGTTTTTTTTTTTTTTTCGAAAGAAATTACTAGTTTTAATCAACAAGGATGCATTAAATTGAACAAACGTGACAGTAAAGACATTTAATGTAACATGGTTTCCATAAAAATATTAAGCAGCACAAATGTTTTCAATAAGAAATAAGAAATGTTACTTACTTACCTGCCAAAATAGTCGTACCCCAAACTTTCATTCATATGTGCACATCAAATACATTTAGAAAAGTGGTTATTTTAATAGTTTTGATAACCTGAAAAACACAATGATGACAGTTTTAGGTTTATTCATTGTTCATAAGCATAGAAAAACTAGACTCACTTTCACCACAACCATAGAGAGACATGGACGTGATTTATTGTTTGAGCTGCTTTGTGTAATAGTATAATGATTAATTCTGACAGCATTTAAGGACCTCTGACACCACTCATAGCATTGCTATAATGAACCTGGATGATGAGGCTGTGTGAAACTAATATTAGAACAGACGATAAACACATGCCACGTTCAGAGAGGCAGATTATCTCATCTTGGCACAAGAAATGCAAGTACGTCTGGATCAAATACCTGCACTGACTATCCACAACTGATCTACTTCACTGTAGCATTGTTATATTTATTAACACTCTAAGTAACTACTACTGTGTTAACTGTGGTTTTAGCCATTTATGTTTTCATCATGCTTCATTAGTTATTAAATATAGGGGTTCAGATTTGGCTTTCCATTCTCACAATAGGACACTTGAGGAGCCTGGCATAGAATTGATCTCTCAGTGTCATACATATAGTACCTGGTCAAGTGTGGCCGAAAGCTTTCAGTGATCTGACAATGAGATACCCGTGCATTAATTAGCAGAGTGTAATTAGCACAGATGCACAGGTTTTCTGAGTGTATCATTACTGTGATGAAAGGCAGCCTATATTTTTGTGAGAGCAGTTGCTATGTTGCAAACACTTTGCAAGTATAATTATAAAATCTTTGATTTTAAGACAAATAGGGTTGGAAAAAGTCTGTTCACATCTAACTAATACTTTAAGACTGAAATGGTGCATTTGAATGCATAGCGTCTGAACTAATACAATTGCACGTTGTTTTATGACATTTATTTTATCACAAATACTAAATGTTATTACCTTAATTTTCTAAGACTGTCTTGCAATCCACTGTTTCTGCAGTATACTGTACCGGTAAGTTGTTTGATAAGAACTGAGTTTTCCTAGCCCAATTATTATTATTCCCAGCCTCAAACAAGCAATTCACTAGATTTCATGGAGACTTGAGTCTCAGTCCAGAAATCCTTGTGGTTGTTTATAAGCACAAAATAAGACTTTGTATAGCTAATAAATGATTTTATGCCTCTACTGGCTTCATGTCCTTGCACCATGGCTGTTTTTTAACTCTCAAATGATGTGAGAAAAGGATGAAAATCCATTTTTAGCTCAGCAAAAGCAAAGATCAAAAGCAATAGTCAGGGTAAAGTAAGAAAAATAGATCATTTTAGGCGGCTGGTAATAGGGATTTAAGACTTTTCCAATAAAAGATTGGTTTTGGGCAAATCGAACATTTATATGAAGTCTTAGAAGGGCTTCTCCTTTCTTCAGACACCAGGAAGCAAATTTAGGAGCAGGAAGATAATGAGGAATGAAATATTAAAGAGTGTATTAATGGGAGACTTATTTGCATGTTGGATATCTGTGGAGGAGATATAATAAAGAAACATAATTCCATAATATCTTTCCATCTTAAATTAATGTCAAAGTAATCTCCTAACACTCATCATGAATGTTCGCTAATGGAAAAATGGGCTAAAAAAAGACATTAGCTTAAGACGAGAAATAGGTTATGGAGGAAAGGTTGTGTATTAAATTATTCTAATGCCAGTTTTCTTGCAGCCTGTCATGCATTGTAACATTTTAAAGCTTGACAACTCTATCTGTATATTGTTCTGTTTCTTGTGATGCGAGTTTGTTTGCTCTTGGAAAATGATGGCACTTAGAAATACTCATATTCTATTTTGAGACAACCAAAGATGAATGCATGGCTTTCATCAAGTTTCCCTTCAACTTTCCATTGTGTTCCTTTTATAAGACAGCTTTGATTTGCATGTCAATGAGAGGCCTTCCAAAAAAAACAAAAAAAAAACATGGAAATTGTATTTCATTTATTTATTTATAACTAAAATGGACCAAGTTACACCTCAGTCAGCTTTGACTGCTCTTTTCAGTTAGGGCTTAAAGGAACATTTAACCCCAAAATGAAAATTTCCTTATAATGTATTTACCCTTAGGCCATCCAAGATGTAGATGAGTTTGTTTCTTTATCATAAACTTAGCATTACATCACTTGCTCACCAATGGATCCTCTGCAGTGAATGGGTGCCATCAGAATGAGAGTTCAAACAGCAGATAAAAACATCACAATAATCCACAAGTAACCCACATGACCCCAGTCGTTTATATATCGTTTTATTCAATTATATATACTAATCGTTGGCATTCAGCTTTTGTTGGCTTACAGGTGCATCTCAATAAATTAGAATGTCGTGGAAAAGTTCATTTATTTCAGTAATTCAACTCAAATTGTGAAACTCGTGTATTAAATAAATTCAATGCACACAGACTGAAGTAGTTTAAGTCTTTGGTTCTTTTAATTGTGATGATTTTGGCTCACATTTAACAAAAACCCACCAACTCACTATCTCAACAAATTAGAATACTCCATAAGACCAATAAAAAAAAACATTTTTAATGAATTGTTGGCCTTCTGGAAAGTATGCTCATTTACTGTACATGTACTCAATAACTTGGTAGGGTCTCCTTCTGCTTTAATTACTGCCTCAATTCGGCGTAGCATGGAGGTGATCAGTTTGTGGCACTACTGAGGTGGTATGGAAGCCCAGGTTTCTTTGACAGTGGCCTTCAGCTCATCTGCATTTTTTGGTCTCTTGTTTCTCATTTTCCTCTTGACAATACCCCATAGATTCTCTATGGGGTTCAGGTCTGGTGAGTTTGCTGGCCAGTCAAGCACACCAACACCATGGTCATTTAACCAACTTTTGGTGCTTTTGGCAGTGTGAGCAGGTGCCAAATCCTGCTGGAAAATGAAATCAGCATCTTCAAAAAGCTGATCAGCAGAAGGAAGCATGAAGTGCTCCAAAATTTATTGGTAAACGGGTGCAGTGACGTTGGTTTTCAAAAAACACAATGGACCAACACCAGCAGATGACATTGCACCCCAAATCATCACAGACTGTGGAAACTTAACACTGGACTTCAAGCAACTTGGGCTATGAGCTTCTCCACCCTTCCTCCAGACTCATGTGAGCCAAAATCATCACAATTAAAAGAACCAAAGACTTAAACTACTTCAGTCTGTGTGCATTGAATTTATTTAATACACGAGTTTCACAATTTGAGTTGAATTACTGAAATAAATGAACTTTTCCACGACATTCTAATTTATTGAGATGCACCTGTATATAGATAAAAAGTATATAAATAAATAAAAACAGTTATACTGTGAACTATTGTTACAATATAAAATACATTTTAATTTATTTTACAATGTCTTTGTCACAATGTAGAAAAGTCAAAATGCCACATAATTGTTCTTGGAAGTTTACAAATCTGATGGATGGGATGTGTCCCATTTCTTCTGGGTATACTACATTACTTTTTCCTAACCAGTATGTTATGATTCCCGATGTCAGGTCATTCAGGCGGTGTTCTTTGGAGTGTGTGTCCTGACTGACCTCTCAAGCCTTTTGACAAAAGGCAGTGCCAGTATGGAGCAAGAGAGACAGTTGAAGAAGCTCATTGGCTTACGAGACTGGATGATGGCTGTTCTGGCCTTTCCCGTTGGTGCGGTATGTATAAACCACCAATCAGATTTCTCATTTTGCATATATGCACTAACTGACTGAGATCCATAAAAATACTCTTTGTTTTTGTTAGTTGGACCTGGAGACTGTGAGCAGTGCTGCTGGCTCAATGAGGATATGTTGATATTCAGATAACATCAATGCTTAGAATCAACATTGAAAATTGGACTGAAATTGAATAAAAACACCAATATGGCCAATTATCAAAGTGAAATGATGCAGTGATCCAGATTATTACCGTGCAAAGAAATATAACGTTCAAACTAGAGTTTGGAAAAGTTTCAGCTTTTATATAAGCCTGAACACATGCAATCATTGCATTTTTTGTATATGGAAAATCAGCAAAAGTCATTGGCTGCTGGCGGTGACTTACGGTGCGGTTAGTTTGCGGTTAGTGTGTGAACCTACCGTAAACTCTCTGAGCCATCAAGTTCCATTGTTAATGTGTGGGGGGGGGAAACAGTACAGTAACTGAACATGAATGCAATACTTTGTCTGAAGCTTCCCTTCCCCTCCCACACATGTCATTGACATTAAGATGTCTGAAACCACAGAAAAAGAGGCGACTATTCAAAACTTGTTTCGAGCAATCATTCAGTGGATCTAAGAAAGGAGGGTTGTTTATAGAGCATATTTGTAGGGGGTACCAAGGGTAAAATACTGCTTGCTGCATATGCCTGACCAATGGTTTTATATATATTTGTGTACATCTCTCAGTAGTGTACAGTATATATATATATATATATATTATTGAAAAGTCTGTACTCAAAAGGTTGCATTTATTTGATCAAAAATACAGTAATATTGTGAAATTCATTCTAATATGCTGCTCAAGAAACATTTCTAAATATTATCAATGTCAAAAACAGTTGTGCTGCTTAATATTTTCATGGAAACCGTAATAAGTTTTATTTCCAGATTTTTTGATGAATAGAAAGTTCAAAAGAACAGCATTTATTTGAAATAGAAAAGTAAAGAAATGTCTTTACTTTCACTTTTGATCAATTTAATGTATCCTTACTGTTCAATCCAGTTCAGACGGTTGCTGTGTCTTGTCTTGTAGGGCAGAATAGACAGCCTTTAGATTTGTATTTAGACCAAACATTTAATCATCTGATTCTTTAAAAGGTACAATAGGTGAACTGATGGAAAAGGCATGAGCCTGCAGGTCTGGTTAGACAGCATCTGTATTCTCTTAACACATACCGCTATATCTGGCAACATCCACACGTTCTGCTTTGCATAAGGGGACTACAGACACCAATACGCATTGTTTTAAATGTACAGCCTATTTGTTTTGCAAATGCCCAGTCATCTATCTGGCACTGCCACAAAACCAGCTATGCAATAAAATCCTGTCCTGCGAAGTGGAGAAGGAAACACTATGTTGCTTCTGTTGTGTGTGTGTGTGTGTGTGTGTGTCTAGGCTTGTCGTAATAATCAATATATCAACTATCGCGCGATATATGTACATGACCTCAATAATTTTTGGTGACGCAATATATCGCCCATTATATTTACTTAAAAAATATTGTCACCATGTTTTGTACATTCCACTTGCACCTGTGTCTTTTGCAGCTTCTCGTACATAACGTACAAAAAGTTGTTATCGTGACAGGCCTATGTGTGTCTGTGATGACCATCAGATAATTTCATGGAAAATATTAAAATTTTGATCACAAATGTCTTGCTTTGTCTCTGGCTGCCTAAAGATCTTTTAATATTGCATGACACAATGTTAGTAAGGAGTTTAAGATGTCAAATGACAGTGTCAACGTGACTTAAACCTTAAGTGGAAAGAAAATTGACTCTGCTCTGCTCATTTCTTTTTAATTACATTGCAAGGGATCATTTATGATAACATAATAAAACCTATCTCTTAATGGCTAAATATTAAATGAAGCAAAGTGTAAAAATACAAAATGAATTCTATAGTGTGCAAATACACTACATACATATATATATATATATAAGAAAATTATTTTAAATTGTAATAGAATTTCATAATATTACTGTTCTTAATAAATTCATGATATAAAAAAATGCAGCCATGGAGAGCATAAGAGACTTTTTTCAAAAACATTTAAAAAATCTTATGTAAAATTTTTGGCCAGTAGTGTATGATGACTAGGCCTAGACTGAAATGTTTTTTCTCCATTTCTGTTACTGTTTTTGGGGAAATTCTGCAAAACATATTTAAAAATGAATAACAATAAATTAATATTAAATACAGTATTGCATTTTAAAATATAAATATAATAATAAATAATAAATATAATACAAATATAATATTTTAAAGATAAAGATTTGGCCATTGCATCATTCTGTGGATATTTGTAGGTTGCAGATTCTCAGCAGGACTTAACGAGATAGCAGACAGGGGAGGCTTCCTTGTTAGCTTGTAAAAAACTTTGCAGCCAGACAGCCATGAAACAAACACAAAATAGAAGCTTGACTTGGCCCTGGCCCTCAGTCTAAGAGCTAGGCACGAGGCTCAACTTACAAACATCACAATGAGCATCATTAGTGTTGACGTTAATATTGGGAAACAGGCTCTACTGTGTTTGAGTGATATGCATACTTTGTTAGCCTTAGCCCAGGTCATTTCCTGGCACCTGTTAGTGGTATATGTGTCACGCTGATATTCACTCTTCTGCATTGTAGACTGAGACACAATGGGACCAAATTCTTTGCCATCTGCTTAAAGGAATAGTTCGCCCAAAAATAAAAATTAGCTGGAAATTTACTCAACTCCATGCTATCTAAGATGTAGATGAAGGAACAGATTTGAAGAAATTTAGCATTACATCACTTGCTCACCAATGGATCCTCTGTAGTGAATGGGTGCCGTCAGAATGACATTTCAAACAGCTGATAAAAACGTCACAATAATCCCACAAGTGTAATCCACATGACTCCAGTCATGTAGTGTGAAATGCTGCATTTTTAGAATAAACAAATCCATCAAGGCGTTTTAACTTTAAACTGTTGCTTCTGGCCATAATCCACAGTAATGTTTCCTCCAGTGAAAAAGTCCATCCCCTGTTGTGCTCTCATATCAAAATCCATCAACATATGTGACCCTGGACCACAAAACCAGTCTTAAGTGTCAATTTTTCAAAATTGACATTTATACATCATCTGAAAGCTGAATAAATAAGCTTTCCATTTGTTAGGATAGGACAATATTTGGCCGAGATACAACTATTTGAAAATCTGGAATCTGAGGGTGCAAAACTTAATATCTTTGGCATAAAAGAAAAATCTATAATTTTGACCCATACAATGTATTTTTGGCAATTGCTACAATTGCTACAA
>NW_015626862.1:222265-229447 GCF_001515625.1 Sinocyclocheilus rhinocerous
TATACATCATCTGAAAGCTGGATAAATGAGTTTTCCATTGATGTATGGTTTGTTAGGATAGGACAATATTTGGCTGAAATACAACTTTTTGAAAATCTGGAATCTGAGGGTGCTAAAAAATCTAAATATTGAGAAAATCGTCTTTAAAGTTGTCCAAATGAAGTTCTTAGCGATGCATATTACTAATCAAAAATTAAGTTTTAATATATTTACAGTAGGAAATTTACAAAATATCTTCATGGAACATGATCTTTACTTAATATCCTAATGATTTTTGGCATAAAAGAAAAATCTATAATTTTGACCCATACAATGTATTTTTGGCAATTGCTACAAATATACCCCAGCGACTTAAGACTGGTTTTGTGGTCCAGGGTCACATATAGTGTTTAGAAGTGTTTTGGACTGTTTTTACTTGTAAATGGTGCCTGATCTGTGCACATTTCCATCCTGATTCAGGCAAGACCACATTTTCACTGAAGAAAGCAATATTATGGATATGCATTCAGATTTTAGTTGGGAGCAACCGTTTGAATTAAAAAAAAAAATGTTTTGATGGATTTGTTTCTTACAAACATGCAGCTTTTCACTTCCCAAGACATTAATTGCTGGGCTGGAGTTGAGTGGATTACTTGTGGATTATTGTGATGTTTTTATCAGCTGTTTGGTCTCTCATTCTGACGGCACCCATTCACTGCAGAGGATCCACTGGTGAGCAAGTGATGGAATGCAATTTTTTTTTTTTCAGATGAAGAAACAAACTCATCTACATCTTGGATAGCCTGAGGGTGAGTACATTTTCAACAACTATTTTTGGGTGAACTATTTCTTTAACAACCTTAGTCTATCCACGTAAGTTTGCAACGCAGAAGTAAGCTATTTTCTGTGAATGTGCAAGACTAAACGCTAAAACTATTTGCGATACAAACCAGTGTTTATGATTATGATAATACATTAAAATGATATAACAAATACCAGTTTGCAATATCAAGCTACACAAAGGACTGTTTTTCTACAGCTAAAATAACTAGAAGCGGATGACACTGAAAGGCTTGCACATTCAAGTTACAAATGGCCGCATTCGCTCTTATGTTAAAATAATGTGGAAACAGTATGTCAGGCCTAGGGATGTAGTCTCCCATAGCTTGGCGGGATAATAGAGAAGGTTTGAAGTTTGTTATGCGGTATATCCACAGTGCCCGATGAGAGTGTGCGGAACAGGCAAATCCAAATAAACCACCTGTCCAGGTGCAGTGAACTTATTTAACTTGTGCTTTCAAGATGAAGCCCAGCGGTTACTTGAAATATGCTTTAAAAGCACAACAGTTCCCTTTCATAAGGCCTATCCTCATAGTGCCGCCCATTTATTTGGGTACGGCGACCATCATCCAAGCTCTTACTGGAAACAAGAATCCTGCAAAATAATTGGAGACACCCAAACCAAACAGAAATCTGTCACGCCCATAAATGAGGCCCATTAATGCAAATACGTTTGAGCAGTTCAGGATTACAGCAAGGGAAGAGAAATTCCTCCTCGGAGAGCCTGGGACTTCAAACGCTCTTTCACAAGGCCTGCATGCCCCACACCAACCTGCCTGTTTTTTGACAGCGTGTGTGATGTCTTCATCATCATATCACTGTCCTTTTTTTACAGAAGGCATCTGTAGCTCCAAGTGAGTGTTGGATAAAAGCAAGAAAAAAGAAGTCAGCTCTTAGGGATTAATTATGGTATGCTGATATGAAAATATGAGCTCTGTGTGTTGGTTCGCTGTGCTCATGGCTGGTTTTAGTGCTTGTGATGGTTTTGTGCAGAGATTGTGTCCTGTAGATGAGGGAATCAAAAATTATATTAGACAAGTTAGACTTTTCGGCATAACGAGATGCGCCGGCGTGAAACAGGAGTTAGGCCGTCTGCCGGAAGACCTGCTGGGAATCTGGGGGTGAGGAATGGGCTCAATTTAAAGTCATTGCGGGGAGTAAGAGGTCTTAAAAAGTTATGAAGTTCTCTGAAGATAAAATAGTTGCAGTTTCCTCATTTTAGCTAATTTCTGGAAAGTCCATGATTGAAATGGCTGGCACCTGATAGCATACAAGAATAATTTACTATTCTAATGCTTGTTCTGTGCTGAATTATATAATGTTAATCATGGGAAAGAGCTTTAGCATTGTTGGTTTGTAGCCATAAAGCTGAGGAATAATCATGTCCTTTAAGTATGTTCAGGAAAAGAACTGGGTAATATTGGCCATGTGACAGCAGAAGTGCTTCAACAGTATAGAGATTTTGCTGTACTGTTTATCCCACACTATGCGTATGTTTGCACAACAACAATGTACTAAAAATGGTAAAGTTTTGCGTACAGACGACAACATTGTCAAAACAATCCCCATTCACACGGATCCACGAATGCTGTATTATGCATGCCAGGCCAGTAGGTGGTGATGTGACTTTGTAAAAAAAAGAAAGAAAGAAAAATTTGCTTGCGCACATAGCTATGGACTGAACACGAAATATGTGTGTGCATGATGTCACCGTTTTCACAAATTTGCGTTTTGATAGTTTACATGGAGATGATAACAGTATTTTTTTTTTCAAAAACGTGCACTTTAAAACCTGTTTTCAAAAGTTTGCATTTTCAGACCCCCAAAATACCATTGTTGTGTAAATGAACGACTAAAACGTATAAAAAAGCTTTCCGTTTTTAGTTGAAATCCACAGCATTATTAAAAAAAACAAAAAAAAAACATTGAAAGCAGAAAACTGTTCAGTCGCAGGTGCGGATATACACATTTTATTTATAATACATATAAACAAAATTAAAAATCATATCACATACCACACATATTCTACACATCTACTTAATATTAAGGAATTACTTTTAAAAGTTACTATAAAAATTAAAAGTTATATTTGACAATATGCTATATGCTGATAAAGTAAAGTCAAACTGCTGACGGATTATTATTTTTATTTTTGTATTTTTTCGGATGATTCATTATCGTTTTCTTCTTTGTTTTTGGTTTGCAGTTTGTGGTGACTATGTTCTGGACCCTTTACGTGTATGACAGAGATTTGGTATATCCAAGACTCCTGGACAACTTCATACCTCAGTGGCTAAACCATGGCATGGTGAGTGGGAAACTGCTTTCTTTTGTTTCTAGAAACTACAAGACTGTTAAATATGTTTGCTAGTTTGAAATCACTGACAATACAAAGTCTTTCTAAATGAACAATGATATTATAAGATAGACAGACAGACAAGAGATAGATATATAGATAGATAGATAGATAGATAGATAGATAGGTAGTTCACTCTCAGGCAGGAACAAAAGGAAAGCACATTTTGTTCTTTTCAATCTCTTGGGCCACATTGACGTCAGATGTGAAATGCTAGTCATTGTGCAAAATTTCATTTCAATCAGGTGGAACAAAAGCTCCAAGGTGGGGTCCGAGTGGCAGGTCTTGTTTTTATGACAAGTGAGTGTTGTGATGTTAAGTGTGGCAGCATTTTTAGCTGGTGTGTAATTCCAGTAGCAAGACGCAAAAGTGACTCCGCTGGCATCAGTGTGTTGAATGTTTACGTCGATATGTTGTCATGAATGCAGCATTAAATTATCTGCAAAACTGAAATGACTTCACTGCAATTAGTCTAGAAGAGTCTCTACAAAAGATATTTAATAACCTAAACGCTTCTATATTGAATCCTTCATTAATCTGCTGAAGTGGCCTCGACGAAAGAGGTTTTGGGACCTAGAGGCTTCTGATAGATTGATAGGAAATACAACTCAGAATGAGGCGATTACTGGAAATGTGGTTGGATGTCTCAGTCGTCGCTAATAACAGGATGTATTCGGTTGACTTGGGTATAGCCCGGGGGCCAATGACAATACACGTAGCGGTTGCTAGGGAAACATGTCTCGGTTATTAATCAACATGAATGTTACCTTTGAGCCTAATCAGAAATTGTCTCTATCTTTAATGCGCAGTGGCATTATGAAATCACATGCAATTGGATTTTCCGCAGGGTTTTTAAACCTTTAAACTTTTGTTATTAATACACATTAGACTGTACATGATTTTTTAGGTTTGGTTTTCAGGCATGTGCTAAAAGTGTACATTTAATTTCTTCATATTTCCCTAATGATTTTGGTGGACGGTGACCCAAAAATGAATAGAGAGTCTGTTCTGGTCACAGACAGCATGCAAAAAAAACATGCAAATAATAAAGAGTATGACTGTGCATTGTAAGGATGGCAAGATCAAAAAATGTTCAACCGCAAATTCACACTATAGGCTGCTCAAAATCTCAACTTCGTTGATCAACCATAATTCAGGGTTTTCAATGAAGAGAATGCTCTTTCCTGCTTTAGACAAGGGGTTTCTTTAGCCAGCGAAGGAGCAGAGGTCTTGTGATCTAAATACAGTTGTGCTGCTGAGGACTGACCCACGGGAGAGAACTACCTTCCATCTGAGAACAATTTATGCTATGCAAATAGTTCCAGATTATCCCGCCTGTGACTGAAAGGGGTTACTCCATTGTAATGGGTTTCTCTAGCCAGCGAAGGAGCAGAGGTCTTGTGATCTAAATACAGTTGTGCTGCTGAGGACTGACCCACGGGTTAGAACTACCTTCCAGCTGAGAACAATTTATGCTATGCAAATAGTTCCAGATTATCCCGCCTGTGACTGAAAGGGGTTACTCCACTGTAAATATTTTGAAGTATTCCATGGTACCACATTTGTTTGTTTACCCATGCTGTTATGGCAACTGTCTTCTGTTCATTGGCTGCTCTGACAAAGAAAGTGACTAAGCCTTGTTGCTGTTAGGAACAATCAAAGTTGAGTCTGAGCTGTGGTCTGAGCATGTATACCAGAGATTAATAATAATAATAATAATAATAATACTTTTCTTTAACATTTTGCAATTAATTTATTAACTAAAATTAATTATAACAATAAAATTGTACTATTAAAAAATAAATATGAAAAATATATATTAAAAAATGAAGACCATTTAGACTGCAAAGCAACTACCATAAATAATATTAATTTTCTTTACAATTATGCAATTAATTTATTAACTAAAATAAATTATTTAGACTGCAAAGCAACTACCATAAATAGAAATAATAATAATAATTTTCTGAAAACTGTCAAATTAATTTATAAACTAATATAAATTATAACAATAACATTATAATATTTAAAAAATACATATATATGAAAAATATATTTAAGAAATTATTATTAATATTATTATTATTATTATTGCTGTAGTCAAATTATTTAGTTACTGTGTCAAGAAACAGAAATAAAACAAATCAGTTCTGCTTATTAGTGTCGAATCTCTATTTTATACCATGTTCCTGTCAGTGAAACACCCACAGCAGGGTATTTGTGAATCCTCTACACCTTGATGCACCGAAAGAGAGAGAGAGGCTGCTTTTCACAGCTTCCCTAGAAATTAGGCCACAACAAAATATAACAGCACTGGACAACTGCGCCTTTTAAGTCATTTTATTTGAATACACTAGACATATTTATAGTTCTGCTGGTGCATGCAGCTCATGGCTACAAAAGTCCTTTGAAACTTTCAGGGACTCTCTAGATACATGTAGACGCATAAAAATATTTGCTAAATAATAATCACATCACTAGAATTTAAAAACTTTGTCTCTGTAAGTACAGACAGGAAGTGACATGAAAAAAACAGAAATAAGACAACTATTTATAATAAGAGAACTATTTTTCCCCAAGTGACAAGGGAAAGGACATTTTCCCTGTTTTGAAGCTGTCAGCGCCATTGCTGTATATTTGGCAAGCCTGTCAGGACTCATAATGTAACAATCAGAACAGAGCCACTTCAGTGGGACTTAAAGAGGCCACTACTAAACTTTCATGGCATCATCGGGAGGCAGTTTACCTGCGTCAAAGTATCTGTGACAATAATCCCATCTCCGCTTTGTAATTACTTCACTGCAGAGAGAGGCCTGTCTAATGCGCTGCTCTAATGTTAATGCCAGTGGCCTCCCGCTGAGCAGCCCCCATGTTCAAAGCGCCTCGCTCCAAACGCGTACCACAAATAAACACCACTGCTGCACATCTCAAAATAAAAGTACAAAAGACCCAGAGAGGCTGACTTCCCATGTAAAGGTATTTTCTGGAGTAGCCGACATATTGCTTGAATGCCCAGTCTGACTTCTTACTTTCCTCATATATAATTCAGCAGGTAGGTTCACGGTAGCTTTTAAATGATGACTGATTACCTGTGGTAAACAACCCCAAGTTCTCAGTCGCTTCACACTGTTAATTGTTCGGGAGAAACAAACACGATACACGGCAATTAATTTTCCAAAGCGTGACCTTGAATGCCCTTGGTTCGGCTAATTAATCATGCAGTAAGTTCAAAAGCAAACAATATTTATGACCGACTTACAGTTTCAAAACCTTCAAAAACATCTGTCGCTGCAACAGAGAACGATTTTTACACAAGTATCCCATTTAACCGAACACTATAGTTCAGTAATGAATTCCTGTTGCAATTCCAGCTTCTTTTGGCCTGTAAAGAAAAACTCACACTGAGAGGAAGCAGACTTCACTTTTTTAAATTGTCTCTCAACCTGTCTGTGGAATTTCTCTACAGTTCCTTCTGTTGGGTTTGTGGGATGTTGTTTAGAGTAGAAAATAGTTGTGCCCACAGACCAATTTAAAGAGTGCCTTCCTCCGAAAATTGTCTCTAACTGTACGCTCCTGCTGTGACTACCAGTATGTTCAGACTGTGGGGATAAGTGTTTCACCATTTACAGTAACAAGAATCCATCCTCCGAGTGAGAGGAGAAATACATCCATAAGACTGAAATCGATCAGTGTCACCGTCCATGGCTGTGCTAAACTGATCCGGGCTCCTGATGCACTCTAGTGGAGTTTTCTCTCCATCTAATAACATGTTTGGTTTGCCACTGTCAGAGGAAATTTAGACAGACTAGTTTCTGCTTAACCAACGGTGTTACCCAGACCGTCTTTGGGATACCATGAGGATAAGCACCAGATGTCATAGTATATCAGACTTTTTTCAGGCTTTGCTACACTTTACACTTTCATTAAAAAAGTTCAGAAAATGTACCTTTCTTTGTACCTAGATAAGGTAGACAACCTGTCCCAGGGAAATTTTTTTTTTTTTTTTC
>NW_015626862.1:229708-252524 GCF_001515625.1 Sinocyclocheilus rhinocerous
ACAGTATATATATATTTATATATATATATATATATATATATATATATAAAATAGCATATTAACTTTGTCAGCCTAAATAATTTGGCAAAAATAAATTCTAAAAAACAGTGCAACTAAATGCGAAGCTAGAAAACATTTTCATTACTTCAATAGTAACAAATATAAAATAAAAATAACTAACAAATATATATATAACATTTCTGTCATCATTTATTCACCCTCAAGTCATTCTAAACCTCTATGACTTGCTTTTTTTTGTGAAACACAAAGAGGGGGGAAAAAAGAAAACTGTTTGACTGTTTTTGTCCAAACCAATTCAATGGAGTGAATGATGATAAAATACACATGAATTCAAAATAATTCTGGCTCAGCACCCATAAACTGGATGCAAACTACCCATCAATTATTATACTGGCCAAGTATATAAACCGAAAGGTCCATCTGACAACTAAAAGTTACAATTTACACAGGCTAGTAATCACCTGCAGTGCCCAGACCCTGATTCATATGCATATTATTGAATTATTAGTATTAGTCTCCATAAGTGCAAAAATACATCAGGCTGTTGACACATTGCCATCTGGTGGTTGTTGCCAACTTACTGGTACTGGTCACGTACAAACTCAGACTGTAATTCCGCAGATTGCTGCAAGATGCAGAATCATTTTAATGACATGTTAAAACAAGGCTCCCCTTCATTATGGCCATTGAGGTTTCCCTGCAAAATCTTTTGTCCCGTGACTTGCCATTCCTCGCATGCAGTGAAGTAAAGTGAAGCAAAATAAATCATCATTTTTGTGGTATTTTCCACAGTGGAGTGCCACCGTTATCTTCCATAGAACATTTACCCGCGGATTCTTTCATGCATCGCCGGAGGATGTGCGCTTAGCCTGGCTGAGAAACACAAAGCGGCTCAGTATTGTTGCAGAAAGCATAGTACAATCAGCGATTGCACTGGTGAACATAAGGGAGAGGTCGGTGTTATTAACATTAACAAAAAACGGTAACACTTTCTATGAAGCCCATTTTTATAATAAATTATAAGGGTATGCTTAAGGCATTATAATGAATGCATAGTGCATTATAAAAAAAAACGTAGGCTGCCAAAGTTAATGCACTAGCTGGCTGCCCAAGATAATAGTATAATGTTTAAATATTAAAATTATATAGTTAATATGCTTTATATATATATATATATATATATATATATATAAAATAGAGGTCCATCTGACAACTAAAAGTTACAATTTACACAGGCTAGTAATCACCTGCAGTGCCCAGACCCTGATTCATATGCATATTATTGAATTATTAGTATTAGTCTCCATAAGTGCAAAAATACATCAGGCTGTTGACACATTGCCATCTGGTGGTTGTTGCCAACTTACTGGTACTGGTCACGTACAAACTCAGACTGTAATTCCGCAGATTGCTGCAAGATGCAGAATCATTTTAATGACATGTTAAAACAAGGCTCCCCTTCATTATGGCCATTGAGGTTTCCCTGCAAAATCTTTTGTCCCGTGACTTGCCATTCCTCGCATGCAGTGAAGTAAAGTGAAGCAAAATAAATCATCATTTTTGTGGTATTTTCCACAGTGGAGTGCCACCGTTATCTTCCATAGAACATTTACCCGCGGATTCTTTCATGCATCGCCGGAGGATGTGCGCTTAGCCTGGCTGAGAAACACAAAGCGGCTCAGTATTGTTGCAGAAAGCATAGTACAATCAGCGATTGCACTGGTGAACATAAGGGAGAGGTCGGTGTTATTAACATTAACAAAAAACGGTAACACTTTCTATGAAGCCCATTTTTATAATAAATTATAAGGGTATGCTTAAGGCATTATAATGAATGCATAGTGCATTATAAAAAAAAACGTATAATATGTTGTTTCATCTCATAAATAATCATAACAATTATAATACATTAAAAACGTACTTATTTGTGGTTATACCTTTTATGTGTATGATTATTTATAACATGCAATAAACATCATGTTAAATCCACTTAATTTATAATGGATTATAAGTCTCATATCTTGACGTTATTTATTTACGTCATTTAATTAATTTATCTTATTGATATTACAATAAATATAGTTAAAATTAAATGTGCCATACACATTCATCTGATCAGATATCTGATCTTATGGCTGTTTAAGAAAAAAATATTATTTTTATTATTATTGTTATTGTTATTCTTTATAAGTGGTCTTTTTCTGCTTTAGGTAAAGTAACAAGTTAACAATGACAAGATATGAGACTTATAATACATTATAACTATGAAATATAATCCATTGTAAGTTAAGTGGATGCATTGTGTTCATTGTGTATTATAAATCATCATAATCTTAAAAGTTATAACCACAAATAAGTAAATATTATAATGCATTAAAACTGTTGTTATGATTACTCATGAGAAGATACATCATAATATAAGGTTTTTTATAATACATTATTCATTCATTATAATGCCTTAAGAATACTCTTATAGTGTATTATAAATACGGGCTTCATAGAAAGTGTTACCACAAAAACTGAAAGAAAACCATTTTGTTAACTGAAACAAAAACATACATGGAAAAAAAATAATACACTTTCATGACTTCAATACTAAAATAAAATAAATGTAACTAATAAATTATTTCAATGTTAGTTTTGGATACACAGTATGTTATGAACTTGAAACCTTTACATAAACATGATTACACTGTTAAACATTTTAAAATGATAGCAGATATTAGATTAATATTGGCAGGCCTAAAAAACTAAAACTATGAACTAAAATGCTAAACTAAAAAATATTTTCATTGATTCAATACAAACTAAGATAACATAAAAATAACTAATAAATTATTTGAACCTAAAAATGCCCCTAGATACTATGGAAGCCTGTTTCCGCCATAAAAAAAAAAAAAATTATTATCTCAAAATTATGACTTATTTCATGCATTTCCACTTACAGAGGACATAATGTGCTAAGGTCTTATGCAATGAGGGTTCGTTGCAGGTAACCCGGCATAGTGAAGTCAAACAAACTATAATATCCTGATGTTTTATCAAAGACCTGTTACATTTTGTTTAAAAAAGCATCTTTGACATCTTAAGCTGGATTTTCACAAATGCAATTTGATTATATCTGATTACAATGGTCAGGTTTCTAATGCGTTATGGATTAAATTAAGGTGAGCCGTGATGGAGAGCAAATTAAACCGGGATCAGTACTCTGCATTAGTGCGTTGAGGGACAAATTAAGCCTAGATCAGCATCCTGTCATGTGATGGGCCAAAGAGCAGCTACCAAACCAACACACTTCTTCGCACAGAGAAATAAAAAGCCCCATCATGCCAGCACTGTATCCACGCTTGCCAGAGAGCATCCCTGCTGCTGTGCCAGCCGTTCTGAGCCAAAATAGCCTGTCATAACAAGAGATCATCTCCCCTAGAGACTTCCAGCACAATCCAGCATTTGTGTTCAAACGTGAAAACACAACT
Organism: Sinocyclocheilus rhinocerous; assembly: GCF_001515625.1. NCBI lineage: Eukaryota > Metazoa > Chordata > Actinopteri > Cypriniformes > Cyprinidae > Sinocyclocheilus > Sinocyclocheilus rhinocerous. Next base: position 233,206 of record NW_015626862.1, read on the forward strand.
GCCTCTTATCAAGCAGGCAGGGGGAAAAAACATATTAAGATTATTTTTTACAAATTGTTCTACCTGCCATATATCTGCAGACTTGGAATGAATAATGACAGATTAATTTACATTTTTTTTATGCTACTGCGTATTTTTAACAAGGAAACAAAAATCTGGATGTAGGGTTATTATAGTTAGCTAAAACTAAACCCATACGAATGATATGGACTTATTTTAAATAATTAGATAAATAAATATGACAAAAACACAATGACTAAAATTTTAACTAAAATTTAAATGAAAATGGAAAATATCAAAATAATTCAAAATGTTAATAGAAACTGTAATAGTATCTCAATAACACTGGATGTGCAATACCCTGATTTATAAGCCAAATGGTCATCATCTCAAGAAGCCAAAAAGCCATGTCAGTGGCCTTCTTTGTTAGGAGGAGAAAACAATAGTTAGATGAAATAGTTAGAGATGAAAATACAACAATGTGTCAAGCCTTGCACATATAGACACTCAGGAGTTTGGTAAATACAGGGTTCTAGCTTTGCAAAAATACACAATATTTTAACAGGTACTGTATAAAGTGAAACACCTGTTGACCAGTGTACATAACATAAAAAATGCACATTTAATAATAATATATTTTGTTATGTGATTGTACATCTAGAGTTATTAGCATCATTAGATACCTGTTAGATACCTTGGTTTAAATGGCCATGTCTCTTAAATGTGTCGGACTCTGGGCTCCAGGTAGCTTTTGTCAGTGGCGGTGTGGCCAAATTAGCTAGGCGTCAAATAATGTAAAGAGGGGTTTCTGTTTTTGCATATTTTAATTACTATTTTACCTCTAACTAATATTTATATATTTAATGCACAGTCTGAGTAGCCGACCAGGTTGACACTTTACTGCAAGTTGTATTCTGTTTATAACTGTTTATGTGACAAATAAAAAATCTTGAATCTTGAATCTCAGTCAGCAGGTTTGTGCATCCCATTGAGACCTGTAAAAATAGCAGCTGAATTGAAAATGTTCACCAATGTTTCGTGACGCTTTTAGATTTTGCTGGATCAGATGTATTTCAGAAAGGATCATCAGTTTTCCACTGTTTATCTTATATATCATTAGACAATCATAGGCAACAAAACATAATACGTTATGGAAATATGCTATAATATAATATAATATAATAATGTAAAATAATATACAAATATTAAATAATTATTATTGATAATGATAAATAATAAAAAATAATTATTAATATTATTATTATTAATATTAATTTCAGAATGTAATCTCTTGTTGCATTGAGGCACCAAGTAAATAAATGAACACTAGCACTAACAAACATTAACACTGAGAATCAAAAATCTTACAGCAATAAAATTTAACTTTAAAAGCAAAATGAGATTGTTTTGGGAGAAACTGAGCTAACTGTAGCAAGGTTCATTCAATCTAAAAATATCATGCACTTACATTTGACTTTTTTGGCTTGAGATGAGCTAGCAATTACACTAATACGAATCATAAAGTCTCTATAAAATCAGCAATGGAGGCCTCACATTGACCTTTCTGAGTAAAAGCAGACACTTCGGTCAGCTGTGAATTGTTTCAAATATTCAGCCTGTGCATGTGCGTATCATCAGGGTGAACCGGGAGGTTTCAGCTGACAGTCAGTGGGATTCTACATGGTCTGAACTGGTTTTGCATGGAGCAGAGGAAACAGATGTGCTTTCCCGCAAAAATCAAGAGACAGATTGGGTTTTCACAGAACAAACCCAAAATCTTAAACCACTGGTGCAGAGAGGCAAAAAACTACTATGTTCAATGATATTGATTCTCTACGGGAAAATAATGTTTTGAAGTGCTTTCTGTTCAGCTATTTCCTTTGGTTTTCTTAAGTGCTGGGGGATTGCTTTATAAAGATCAATAATTGCAGGTCCATTTTTCTAGACGGTAATAGTTCACGGTACGACGGTGTACGATGTCACACTTGCGCTCATGATTGAGTTGCCATGTTGAGCCTGGAAAAGTTACTTGGTGAAGTTCCTCCATCCAAACCCATCATTAAAATAAGCTGGCTTGCTAGCTCATCCTTAACAACTGGGAAAATATTTACCCATCTCATCCCAGTGAAAGATGTCCGTTTTGTAGTTTGCATTCTTGCCCATTATTGACAAAGTTGGCCAAGAAGTTTTCACATCGGAGAGCCTGGAAAACGTCTCTAGCTCAGAATTCTTGGAGTGTATTCGACAGTAGAGCAAGCAGTAAGCCCTGCTTTTAATTTGCACATAGAAACATCTGTGTTCACACCCGTTTTGCTATAGCAGGCTGCCAGTGAAGTGCGATCAGCGGTGCATAATGAGCTTGTGAAATCTCGTTATGTGCTTCACACAGAAAGTCTCACGCATTACACTGGAGTCTTCTGCACTTGAAGGCTCACAGGTTTCTGGCCAGTAATTCTATCTCAATATCCGATCTATTATCACAGAGCAAGTGTCCACAGTATTTGTAGGTAAAGTAACAATGTATATTTTCGGGTAAATACTTTTTTTTTTTTTTTAAAACAACAGGCCTGTTGTTTGAAAGTAAGAAATGTAGCTTAGAATTTAGATACAGAAAACAAAATTGAAAAAGTTTGAATAAATTGTAAAGAAAAAAAAAAGTAATTGAATAAATTATTATTATTATTATTAATAATTTTAAGACACTGAATAAATGACAAAACACTGAGATTATTAATATATATAATAAACTCAAAATACATAATGCAATACATAATCCATAATTTTTGAAGTCTAATGATCATTTATTAAAAAAAAACAAATACAAATCATTTCTGCATATTGATTATCAGTGTTGATAATGATTATTATTATTTTATTACAACACTTTATAAATAACAAAAACACTGAGATGTTGATCAATAATAACAATAAACAAATATAATAATAATAAACAAATATATAACAAATATATATTTTTTCTGCATATTGATTTTCAATGATGATGATTATTATTATTCATTTTATTATTACGACACTAAATAAATAACAATAGCACTCAGATTATGTTGATTACTACTAATACTAAACTCACATATTCTTTGCATTCTAATAATAATTTCTTTGAAACAATTAAAAATAGTTTTTGCATATCGATATCAATGATTATTATTAGTAATTTTATTATTAAAACACTGAATATATAACAATAACACTCAGATTATGTTGATTACTACTACTAATAAACTCACATATTTTCTGCATTCTAATAATAACTTCTTTAAAACATAACATTTAGAAATGGTTTCTGCATATCGATGATGATTATCATTAATTTTATTAAGACACTGAATAAATAGCAATAACACTAAGATGATTTTTTTATAGATTCATAATACAGATATTTGCAGTTAAATGAACATCAAAATTACAAATAGTTTCTGTGTATCGGTCAAAAAAGGCTACATCTGTCAGTCTGTACTTGAGTAATTCTATCTCACCATTCATTCTGCTCTCACAGAGTGAGTGTTTGACACTCGAGCGGCATCAATCTGAAGTGCATGCGGCACTTTCACTGAAACAGGAGGATGTGGAGTCAGTCCTGGATGTGTTTGACAAGGCCTGACCTGTTTATTGTTCAGGGTCCTCTGAGTGAGTTGTGCTGTTTTGTTGGAGGGGATTTTCCGCAGACAGTCCAGGCACGCTGTCCAAAACCACAAGACTCCAAGAGCGTCTCAGCCTGGTGGTCAGAGAAAGAGAGCTGCCATGTTAAATTAAGACAGGGGCCCACAAACACAGGCTGAAATAAAACAAGTCTGGGTCACATTCAAGCTCGCCGCAGTGGTGAAAAATGCACCGTCAGGCCAAATCTACTGATACCCATCCAGCTAAGCGGGGACCTAAACAGGCTCTCCTTGTGGTGGCGGCTGCTTGTGGTGCAGCTCAGGGTGATATTTAGTGGGGATTCATGGCTGCCAAGGGGAAAAGGGCTAAGAGGTCACGTAAGCCCCTGTTGACTGGGAGCCGTGGGGAGTATGTCACAACCAGCCTGGGAGGCAAAGCAGGGAAACCCAACACCCGACCTTGGGAGCACTCTCTCCGTCACACTATACCCTCTGTGAGCCTTCTATCAGGCGGCCCACTGCACGGTTAGCACGCATATCTCCTATTCGGATTCCACAGAGTTCTGCCGCTTTGACAGGTCAGGGCAAGCTGGACTGTGATAAGATGGCAGCGCAAACTGAATCATGGGCCTTTAATCAACTGGCTCATCTGTCACAAGTAACTCTATCTACAGTACCAAACAAGCTGTAGTAGGTGTATTTAGACATCCCATTAATCATAGTTGTCATAGTTGCCTCTGCTCTCTTTGCACAGATAATAATCACTATCGATTTCCTAGAAGAGCACTTTTGTTGGCCTATTTGTTGTGGCATATTTTCTATATTCTTTGGCTTTTTTTTCACTGCAATGACTAGTAATGACAAAAATATTAAGTGGCACAACTGTTATTCAGCATGAATAACAAATAAGAAATAATAAGAAACGTTTCTTAAGCACCAAATCAGAATATTAGAATGATTTCTGAAGGATCATGTGACACTGAAGACTTGAGTAGTGACTGCTGGAAATTCATAGATTACATTTTAAAATATAGTAAAATAGATAACAACAGAAAATTGTCAAATTGTAACAATGTTTTTTTTTTTTTTTTACAATATTACTGTTTTAACTGTATTTTTGATCAAATAAATGCAGCTTTGGTGAGCTTAATACAATTCTTTCAAAAACATTAAAACTTACCAATCCCAGACTTTTGAACAGTATTGTAAATTTACATAAGAAACATATGTTCAATTCAATAAAAATCAACATCAAGGAAAATGAGTTGCTTAATCAAGCAACGCCATAGAATGAACAACTATACATTAATGCCACATTGGCATTAAGTATGTTGTCCAAATATTCTAGAATACACAATCAAAAAGAATTAAATAAATCACAATTGAGAAAGAAAGCTACACTGTAAAAAAAAAAAAATCTGTGACATTTACGGTCAAATTCCGGCAGCTGCGGTTGACAGAACTTCACCGTAAAAAATATGGTAGCAACATTTTAGGTTTTACAGACTTGACTGAAAATCACAATAAAATACCGTATTTCATTAACTGGTGTAATGTTAATAAACCAACATATTGAAGTACTAACATCTCTTTTGAACCATTGTAATGCACTGATAACCACCAAAAACTGGTGGTGATGAGAAAGTCACATGATGAACCAAAGCTCATCACAAACAGCTTTTCTACGAGCTGAGGAGGGCAATACTTATATATAGAAGGTGCACAGTGTCATTCACACAAACACTAAACCCAATTGTGGTGACACACGTGATACTGAAATAATGCAATAGACATTAATTTTACAACATTAGATGTAAGATTAAACCCTAATGTACACAACTGATAAGAAAAAACATGTTATGTCAACAAAAAAACATAAAATATGAAGGGTCATGCAGGGAATTCTGGGAGTGTCAATTTACGGTTTTTCACTGTAAATTATACAATGACTTTTTCTTTTTCACTTCCAAAAACTGTATTTTTAACAGTATTTTACTGTAAAATTACATTAAATGTAATTACATTTATTCACCGAATATAGTATGGAAACTTACTGTTAACCAGTTAACAGGTTTTTACTGTAGCATTTTTACAGTCTTTTACTGTTAAAATCACAATCATTTTTTACAGTGTACAACAAATGGACGCAGTCAACTATGAATGATGCAGAAATCCAAACTCAGGAACTAAGTAATCTGAGATGGCATCTGTAACACATGGAGAATTAATTGATTATTAAATTCCGTAATGGATGCATTGATTTTTATTATCAGATTGCTGCACCATGATATATTTTTATTCCGCTAATGACAAACTATGTCCTTGGTTCAAGTATAGAGTTACAGACTGCAGCCGAACGCTAATGTGGCAGTAGATGAAGCCTTGACACTTGGACCACAGATTGTTGGGTTGAATCCCAACCAGGACGCAGCTGTGAAATCCTTACATACGCTGTCTCACCACTGTCAGAAGACAAAAACAAGAAACAGTGCTGCTTAACAGACTCCAGGAGCTGGAAGGTTTGGGCAAAGGTTCTGCCAATGAGCCTATTCCTCTAGAGCTCTCCATATCATGAAATAACTATTTGTGTCAGTGAGCATTAAAGTATAGCTTATCACTGATCACAATGGATTAAGTGTGATCACCAGGCAAAGGGCTATTCTTGGAGCTCTGGCTTTTTGCACCCACAGATACAATCTCTCTTAGTTTCGCTTTTCCCAAATTCGGTCTCTTCTGAGATCTGGCAGTTGTGCATCCATAACCACAACTCATAATTGCATGTGAGGTTATGATTATTATCATTACCAATGAAACAGACACTATGTATGTGAAGAGAGGGTCCTGGGGTCAAACCCAACACTAGTCCCAGATGCAAGCCTGTGCACAGTCTCAGAAGGAGAGTGTGAGAGACATTTTAGGATGGAGACAGTCAAACAGAAAGAAACTAATAAAGTAAAGCAGTAGTTGTGTGGTTTGTGTCAAAGGTCATGTCAATGACATTTACATTTTAATATACATTTTACATATTTTAATACATTTTATATTTAATATAAGAGTATTTATAGAATATTTTTGTGAGTACAGTGTTGCTCCTACAAACTTTAAAAATTTTCACTAATCAATAACAAGCACAGAACATCAAGCACAGAATTGTACTTTTACAATATTATTTAGATGTTTTTAACAACAGATATTTAATAGGAAAACAACTAATACATAAACAAATAATTTTTATTAGTAAAAACAGATTTGTAATATTTACAGATTTTTTAATATACTTAAAAATGTGTCTTTTGACTATTGCAAGTGGCAAAACATTAAATGTCGTTGAAAATGTTTTTCTTACATTAATAATTTTATTCAGCAAGGATGCAAAAGTGATAGTTAAGATGTTTAACACTTTTATTCAGCAAGGACACATTAATCGATCAAAAGTGATAGTTAAGACATTTATAATCAGTGTTGGGAGTAACGCATTACAAAAGTAATAATATTACAGTAGTATATTACGTTTTGCTGTAACGCAGTAATATAACGCATTACTAATCAAATTTGGGTAATATTATTACTCGTTACAATCTCAGTAACGCAAGTTACAACAACATATTACTAACATCGCAAAACAGCACCTACAAAAGACAAAAGATTTCTATTTCAAATAAATGCTGTTCTTCTAAGCTTTCTGTTCCTCAAAGAAAAAAAAAAGTGTCACTTTTTCCACAAAAATATTCGGCAGCACAACTGTTTTCAACACTGATAATAATAATAAATGTTTCACCAAATCAGCATATTCAAATGATTTCTGAAAGACTGGAGTAATGAATGCTGAAAGTTCAGCTTTGCCATCACATGAATAAATTACATTTTCAAATATATATATATATAAAACAGTTATTTTATATTGTAATAATAATTCAAAATATTGCTGTTTTTACTATATTTTTATCAAATAAATGCAGACTTGGTGAGCTGGTGAATATATTTTGAAAAGCACCAGCCACTAGGGTGAATTTTAAAAAGAACTTTAAAAAGCAAGGGCAAATCATTGCCAAATTAGGCCTCAAATTGTGTCCTATTCAATATTTTTGGCCTTCTTTGCTAATGTAAATGTTTTTTGCTAGTTACAATTCCCTTATTGGTATGCGGCTTCAAACCCCACGCCGGTCCCTGCATAAGTGCTCAAGTACAGCCACAATTCTCTCAGGATCAGTCTGGAGAGGTTGAGAGTCATTTCAGCAGATCATGAGGGGTTTCGATGGTGGGGCATTAAAGATTACCCCTCACTGTGATTTGACAGATGGAATGTGTGTGAGTGAGCGAGCTCCTTCGAGAATACTTCAGTGTTACATGCATGCTGAGACACATCTCCACACCTCGTGAAGCATACGTTCTTTGTTTTTTCTGCAGAGGTTTGGCATTATAGCAATTAGACTGTAATCACCGTAATGAACAGAATAACCGTCTATTATCCAAGTGCCAACTTTGACTCCCTGACTTTCTTCTGGGAAGAGATGAAAAGGTTTTCTGAATCTCACAAACTTGTCGCAAACATGTTTTGTAAATATTTGAGGGCATTCAACGATTAGGGAAAAATCATTATGGTGACGAAAGACGTACATATGAACACACAAAGGATTAGAGGGAGTATCCAACATCACTGTCAAAAAAAAGAAAAAAGAAAAAAAAAGTTTATGCTGCATAATTTGAATTTGAATGTAAAACTAAGTTTACATTAATTTAGATGATTAATCCTTATGAAGTAATCTTAATAATAAATTCATATTAATAAGAAACAAAAACACAATAAAGAAATTAGCAAGTACAATTAACGCTTCATTTACTGCCCTAGTGTTTTTACAGCCTGCAGTCAGCAGAGACTAGCAGCTACTAAATGCAGTGTGCCAAACCACACTTACTGAGAGCAGACAGCACAGAATGAGTCAGGAGCATGGACTCATTCACACAGGACGTGTTCTTGTGTTCACAAATAGCTAGATGGGGAACAGAATGCAGGGGGCTCTTATAAAATGGTTTTAAAACCATTTTTATAATTCTTAATAATTCCATTTTTAACAAGTCTTTAAAAAACCCTCCACTCATGGTGCTGAGAAAGACTCTACTAATAAGACTGTTCTAATGGCTGCTGAAAATTCAGCTTTGCCATCACAGAAATAAAATATAAAACAGTTATTAATAATTGGAGCTCTGGCTCTTTGCACTTTACTTTGTACGCACACAAACACACACACACATACATATATATATATATATATATATGTGTGTGTGTGTGTGTGTGTGTGTGTGTGTCTGTGTGTGTGTGTGCAAATATGTCTGTCTGGATGTGTAATGTGTGTGTGTGTGTGTGTGTGTGTGTGTGTCTGTGTGTGTGTGTGCAAATATGTCTGTCTGGATGTGTAAATATTTGTGGATGTATAAATCCACATTTCTGCTAGATGGATTTCTGTCTGTCTGTATATACTGTATGTATGTTTGTATTTATGTGTGTATATGTGTGTTGTATATATATACACACACACACACACATGCATATCCATACAGAAATATAGAAACTACAAATCCATCTAGCAGAAATGTGCATATGTACACATCCAGACAGACATCTTTGCACACACACACATATGAGTGTGTGTGTGCGCGTTTTTGTGACAAATGAGGACATACATTTGTATAATGACAAGGGTATGACATAGGTATTACAAGGAGAAGGTGACTTTTCAGGACATTACCCCATGTCCCCACTTTTCAAAACGCATATAAATCACACAGAATGGAGTGTATTGAAAATCTGAAATAGCACAAAGTTTCCTGTGAGGGGTAGGTTTAGGTGTAGGGTTGGTGTAGGGCAATAGAATATACGGTCTGTACAGTAGAAAAACCATTACGCCTATGGGATGTCCCCACTTTTACAAAAACAAACCTGTGTGTGTGTGTGTGTGTGTGTGTGCGCGCGTGCACGCACACGCATACAAAGTAAAGAGCAAAGAGCCAGAGCTCCAATTATTAATGAATGTTTTATATTTTATTTCTGTGATGGCAAAGCTGAATTTTCAGCAGCCATTAGTACAGTCTTCATCATGATCTTTCAGAAATCATTCTAATATGATGATTTGGTGCTCAATAACATTTCTTCTTATTATTATTGTTGGAAAGATTTGCTTAATTAATGATATTATTAAATAAGGTATTTATTTATTTAGTAGAAACCATGATACTTTTTTTCAGAATTCTTTGATGAATTGAAAAGCAACATTTATTTGAAATACAGATGTTTTGTAAAAATGTCTGATAAGTAAAAAGTAAATAACTGGGTCAATTTAATAAGTCCTTGCTGAAAAAAAAAGTATTAATAAAGTATTAATTTTTGAATAGTAGTTTTAATCTTACAAATAACTTCATATCACACAAATTACAAATGACTTCAAAGTCATTTTATGCTGAAGAGAACATATTGCAAAGCAAAGGCGTTGGGTGCAAAAGTTTCACTTGAATGCACATAGCCCGCAATGCTTTACACACAAACCTCAATGATGGTGACAGGCATCAAACAATTCTTAGGTTTACAAGGAGGAAGTGATAGAAAAATGGTTTTGAACATCTTTTTCAACCATACATACAGTACTATTGACACTGACATGAATGTATTGGCTATATGGGATATTTTCCATTTAGTAAACAAGCAAATTTGACTTGGATAATCTAAGTAGTGTTAGTGAGAACAATTATTAAGACTCAAAAATCTCAATGCATTACACCGCCTTGATTTTTACAGTGAGGCGCTCATGACACTCTGTAAACCTTAACAACAATGGTGAAAACACCAACTACTGTATATGCTGAAAACTGAGTCACTGTGAATCAGAGCTGTTTAACCTTACTATATGACTTTTGATTGACATTGGTTTTCTGGAACATTACAGTATCTCTTTGGTTAGCAGTAACGTGACTCATAACTGGTAACTTGCACATCATGGATTCAATCACAGAATGACACACATACACGAATAGCTGCTTTCTCACTGACTGTACATCTCACTCCTCACACTTGTCAAAGACAAGTTCAGACCTGCCGATCTGATGAGATGGATTTAAACACCCAGCATGTGTTTGGCACGCTCATATCTAGGGAAAGCCCAGTAAATGTGGTCTGTTTTTTATTTAGTGTGGAAATATGATTATGTGTTGCAAAAGGGGGTCCAGTAAGAACTGTGGTGGCATGTTAAAAGCATATCAGAATATCAACATGTCATGTAATTTCAGTAAGGCTTGTAAGTCTTTCTTTGAATGCCGTTTCCACCACAGAAGTGGGGTCAAATGAGGCAAGATCTGCAGGGGATGAGAGTTTTGACTGTCTCTATGTAAGAAGGGTGCCATCTGGTGACTAACAGAAGAAGTGAACATGCAATGAAAGGAGCCCCATGGGACTGTCCACCCAAAATTTAAAATGCTGTCACCAGTTACTCACCCTCATGTCATTCTAAACCTGTATGACTTTGTTTCTTCTGTGGGACACAAAAGAAGCTATTTTGAAGAATGTTGGTAGCCGAACAATTTTGGTTCCCATCAACTTCCATTATATGGTCCATAAATACGAAACAGTGTTTCCACTGCAGTATAAAAAAAATAAAAATTAAAAAGTAAAGCTAAGATTTTTTATTTCACAATTTTGACTTTTTTGTCTTGCAATTCTGAGTCTCACAGTTTACACTTTTTCACCTGCAGTTCTGAATTCTTCAGTTAAATTCGAGATACAAACTCAGAATTGCAAAGAAAAAAATTCACTTTTTGTTCTGTGACAAAAAACAAACAGAATTGTAAGATGTAAACTCAGAATTCTAAGGAAAAAATGTGAGATTAAAGTTGCAATTACCTTTTTTTTTTTTTTTTATTAATTTTTTATTCCAAAGCGAAAACAGGCTTCAGTTATGTGGTCAAGAATGGAAGTCCATGTGAAGCAAAACTGTGTGGTTACCAACATTCTTCAAAATATCTTCTTTTGAGTTCTACAGAAGTAGAAAGTCATACAGGTTTGAAACGACATGAAGGTGAGTAAATGCTGACTTTAAGCACACAATGAATGTCGGTTTTAAAATTATTAGCCTTTTATACTGACCTAATGTGCATTATGTCATTGTTCATTGCAACTTTTAACAAACCATCAGCCTAAATATTTTCTCATGCACAATGCACATGGTAGCACTCTCATACAAATGAAACAGATGTTCAGCTCGGCATAAAAAAAAACCAATATACTAACTTTATGTTACCATCCATGACCTGAAGTGTTTGTATTGGCTTTCATAATGGTAGTAATGGTTATAATAATGATAGCTCACCCATTCTCGTCACTCACATGGCAGAAGAATCCCCCGCCCAGGCTCGGCTCGTCTAGCATGCCTCCATCTTTTCAGGCGCATGAAACCATGTCAGCTTGTTTGTCAAACACTCGGCTTCAATTCACACCCAGCTTCTTTTGCATTTCTTGTTTAATGAGTAATTAGCTTGAAGTTATGTAACCGTTCTATTCTCAGTCCTAATGCAGGGGATCAGAAGAGTGGAACGAATTCATCAAGATGACTGAAAAATAGCAGTTTGACTACTCACCCATTGTTTAAAAAAAGACGTCTTTTGGGTTTGATCCAAGCTCCAGAGGCAGTGACAAACGTCATTTTGATTCCGTCATTTTGACTAAAACCGGATAATTTAAGCAGATTATAGCTACACTTTGTGGTTTGGGTTCCGTTCTGTGCAGATTAATTAGCATTTGGATGTAAATCTGATCCCACTCTACTTGTAAATTAAATTGTTCAGCAATCAGGTTTGTAATGATTATCCTTAGCCCACTCACAATAACCATTTTATAATTTATAGTAGTTATTAAAAGAAATACTCAATGGAGTATCTTTGAAATACCTTTATTTTCTGTATAGAGCTGCATTTTGGTTGCAGGTGGTTATTTTTTTTTAAACTTCAAAATTGTAATATTTATAATAATCTGTCAATAGTATATCAGAGTGACCAATATGATAACGTAAGTCAGATATTGCATATATCAGATTTATGACCCATCAATCCACAGTGAAACCACATTTAGACAGTAAACGGCACACTTCTTGGAAAATTCAGTTTCGCAAATTGAAATTTGGCGATACTGCGGCGATCCTTTTTTATGCTTTAAAGTAATTTGTTACGCTAACCGTGATCTATTTCTGTCCTTTTCAGCACACAACAGTTCTTCCTTTCCTCATAATTGAGATGAGAACAACATACCATCGATATCCCAGCAGGACCTGTGGACTCTTCGCGGTGTGCATGTTTGCTGTGGGATATGTTGTATGGTAAATGTCTCTTTTCACCAAATTGGCTTTGCATTGTTCTAGCACGGTGCCAGTCAAAAGAAAGATTCCATCTGGCCACCTGAACCTCCAAATCATTTCCTTATGTCTTTCTACACAGTTATTAATTTGCTTGAATTCTGGCACTTTCCTGCACGAACAGGGTAAACTTCGGTCTCCCATTACATTGTAAAAGCATTAGAGGCACAAATCCTGTGTAAACTATCACCTAACATGAAATGAACCTAGCAAAAGGAGGCAGTTTTAAACATACGAAATTACTGTATCGCCATTTAAAACAGAGACTTTGACTATAAGTTTATCAATAACTTCAAAGCTTTAGGCTAAATGTTAGATATTAGTTAGATATTCTGGTGCAGTTTAAAAATACCAGCAGCCACAAGAACAATAATTACTATTATTATTATTATTATTATAAATATTATTAAATACAGTATATGGTGTTATAATAATGAATAAATAACAATAATTAATTATTACTTATTGTTAATAATAATAATAATTGTTGCTTACAAAAATAAAAAAATCACACAAACCACACATTCTGGTGTAGTTTAAAAACAACAACACGTTTATTTACTAATAAATGTAATATAAGGTGATGCAATAATAAATAGAATAATTAAGAATAAATTAAAATAAATATGAATACTTTACTCATAATAATAATAATCATCATCATCATGTCTAGAAAATAAATTCACACAAATCAGGTTTTTTAAACTTCTGTTACACATGCTGGTGTAGTTTAAAAACAACAACAATAATAACAATAAATATAACAATAACTGATATTAATAATTATTATTATTATTAATAACAATTTTTAGAAAACAACATATTTACACAAATAAGGGTTTTCAAACTATTTAGATCCAATTAGTCTCAAATTGGCAACAACATTGGAAAACGGCAAACCTCATAGAAAATAAATAGAAAATAAAACAGCTCGTATAACATTTAGTTTGACCTCCTGAGGTTGACAAGCACCATTTGTTGGGGGGAAAAGAATATTTTAAGAGTTTCAAGCCATGTTTTGTACCAGATTCATGGGAAAAAGTGCCTTTTGTAGATACAACCCCAGTTTCAGTGCCCCACAAACCTTTGGAAAATAATCAGCCAAGGATGTATTTAGTCTTGCATATATCAGATTAATTGGCAATATGAAGAAAGTCCTTGGAGCCAATCTAAACTAGTCTGACAGCATGAAGGAGGCCTCTGTCAAAATCACCTTAAGTACAAGATTATCAGCACACACCTCTCTTTATTTCTTATTTCCCTTCCCTAAATTAAGCTGATTAGGCACTGCATTTTATTTAGTCAGGGAATAAGACTTGCCTGCAGTTGTAAAGCCATAGGCAGCTTTACATGAGGATTACCTTCCAGAGACAGCTTTTATACACACTATTTCACAGGACACCCACGAGGCTGAGAAAACAAGCCATTTGAAAAGTAGGTAGATGGGCCTTCTTTAATATTCATCAAATATTAAAGCTAAGGTTATGAGTGCGGGAGTAGATTAAACAGGCACAATCCATTACATAAACGGACTGTCAGACCGTAGATTATAACCATGTGACTGCATTAAAATTGCTCCAGCAAAAAATGATTTAAGCAGCACCGCATCGTAACAAAAAGAGCAGTGTCTAGCATTCACAGACATGAATGGTAGACACATTGGCAGTGCGGTGACTGCTTCTGCAGCCTTTCAAACGCTGGATTTAGCAGACAGAAGGACAAACACATTAGACAGATCACGGGTGCAAAGGTAACAGATTTTCTCTGTCTCGCTCTCATAGGATGTGCTGGGTGCACAGCATGACGGGGGTGTGGGTTTATCCGTTGCTGGAGCACATCGGGCCCATGGCCAGAATTCTCTTCTTCATCTGCCTCACGGCTCTGATCAGCGTCTACTACGTCTTGGGAGAAATCCTGAACAACTACATCTGGGATTCCTCAAAGAGTAAGTTAAAGGGATAGCTCAGCCAAAAATGAACATTCTTTCACAATTTACTCCCCCTAATGTCATTCCAAACCTGTATGAGTTTCTTTCTTCTGTGGAACACAAAAGAAGATATTTTGAAGAATGTTGGTAACTAAACAGTTGAGGGTCCCATTGACATACTATTGAAGTCGATGGGACCCAACACTGGTTACCAAGATTCTCCTAAATATCTTCTTAAAGGGATAGTTCACCCAAAAATTCTGTCATTATTATTCTGTCATCCTCATGTCATGACATGAGGAACACAAAAGAACAGGAAAAAAAAACATCATAAAAGTAGTCCATATAACTGCACTATATTCCAAGCCCTATGAAGGCTTTATGTGAGGAACAAACTAGGGATGCACCAATATTGATAGCAATATTAATAAATGGCTGATATTAAAATTCTATACGGTTTTGTCTAATTAAATAAGCAAATTAAAATTAATGAAAGACAATCATTTAAAATGTTATAAGTGAATTTAGGCATCACAATATTATAATGTAGAGTATTAAAAAATATATTTATTTTGAGATTTGCTAAAGACTACATTTAACAGTCTTATTAAAGGGATTGTTCACCCAAAAATGAAAATTCTGTCATCATTTACTCACCTTCATGTCATTTCAAACCCATAAGTCTTTGGTTAACCTTCAAAACACAAATTAAGATATTTTTATATTTATGATATAAATTTCTGTCGCTCCATTAAAAGGTAACCAGAACTTAGAAGATCGAAAAACAAACCTGTATGAATAAAGCAATCCATACTAATCTATTAGTTTTATGATGCCTTTATGACCTTTTTGGGTCTTTTTAAATTATGCTTACCTGGATATCATGATGAGTAAATTAGATTTTTTTTTTTTTTTTAAGATTTAAATTTTTAGTGAATGTTAGATGATGGCAAAGGTAATATAAATTTAAAAATAAGGGAATGAGCATGAACAATTACAAATCCAATATCAACCATTAACCTCTAATATCAGCCGATCAGTGGTTCACAGCATGCCAGATTCAATTCTGCTCTGCCTGAGAGAAAGATTTTCAGTAAATAGCAACTTAAATTACAGTCTTTTCCTCGTAAATGTATTGTGTGCTTTCAGAAGACTTGGATAAATAACTCACAAGCCAGTTGGAATATTCTACAGTGTTGTATTGTGCTTTTTTTCCTTGCTCACTTTTGCATGGAAAAGAGCAGTGTTCACACCATCCTTTTGTGTTCTAGAAAAAAGAAAGTCATACAGGTTTGGAATGACAAATGATTTTGTGAATTATCCACCACTGACTGGCTACATGTGTGAGTTTATGTGTATTTTATGTTTATCATGTCTAGTTACAAATTTTCTTGCTCCTCAACCCACGCCGGGATAACAGCTAGAGACATTATACGCTTCCCCTCAGGTACATATACATCCCGCTTAGCTTCCTGATGCACCCACACACACTCCTCCACCTGTTAGCGCTATAGACTGGGAGCAGTGCATCGTGGGTGTAGTGCCGCCAAAGGCAAGGCGCAGCAGATGGGAACGGAGCCCGTGAGCAGTCTGAGAGCAGCAGACGGCGAAGGCTTCTTCCTCCCACCTGTTTGACACTGACCTGCAAATCACCGAAGCACACACACACACACACCTCAGGCTCTCTCCTATGGAGCTGATGTGTGTCCCTTCATCCTCAGTACAAGATCTCCCTCTTATGTCCAAAGCAGCAGTACTGTAATCTCCGACAGCCCCTCGAGCTCCCCCGTAGTTCGCACCCTGTTTGCGCTGTTCTTCACTCTGACTCTGGTTCGAACAACTTGTTGAAATGCATCAGTTGCCAAGAGATCGCAGATCTTGAATATGCAGTCACCGCAGTATCCAACAATTATTGTGAAAATTTTAAAGAAAAATACTAAAGAAATCGTTTCATAAAATATTAATTACTGGATGCGTAATATTTTTTAAATTATCAGCACCTGACAAATTCTGCTGAAGTTGCAAGCAAGCTCCACATGATAAAATATCCTTTAATTTGATAATTTAATGGCAACTCTTTATAATAAGGTTCAATTTGTTATAATTAGTTAATGCATTTGGTGTCACAAACATTACAGTACAACATGTATTAATCTTGATTAATTTGTAGATACATTATTAATACAGTTTTAACATTTCAATAAATTAATAATTAAAAAGTAAAATTAACTAATGTATTGAGAACTAGCATGATTTAACAATGAATGTCCAAAGCAGCAGTACCGTAATCTCCGACAGCCCCTCCAGCTAAACTAACCATGAACACTTCCGTCACTAATGCTTTGTGCTGTTCTTCACTCTGACTCACGGTTCGAACAGCTTGTTGAAATGCACAATCAGTTGCCAAGAGATCACAGATCTTGAATATGTCAGTGTAGTATCCAAAAAATAATGTGAAAATATTTAAGAAAAATACTAAAGAAACTGTTTAAGAAAATACTAATATTTCAGGATGCACAATATATTTGTAAATGATCAACATCTGACAAATTATGTTGAAGTGGCAAGCAAGAACCACATACTTATAAATTATCATTTAATTTGATAATTTAATGGCAACTCTTCATAATAAAGTTGCATTTTTTTTGATAGTTAGCTAATGCATTTGGTGTCACAAACAGCATTTATTAATCTCAATTAATTTAAAATGTTTCCTATTTTATAAAATGTTTTTTTTTTCTGTGATGGCAAAGCTGTGTCACATGATCCTTTGGGTGCTCATTAATATTTCTTATGATTATTACATTATAAATGGACCAAATTAGTTTGACCTTGCTAAATAAAAGTACTTCAACATTTCAACATCTTTTTTAGAACATTATTGTACCTAATGCATTAACTAATTGAACCTTATTGTAAAGTGTTACCATTTAATTTATAAAATGAACCACATGGTTTTCATGATGTTAATGACTCTGAAAGCAAATTGCAATTCACACAATATACTGTTTTTATATGCCTGCTGTACGATAACACATAGGCTAATACAAAAGTTACTTCTGGTTAGATCCTGATTTGGCACAATAAACAATAAACAAAATAAATGGCCATATTGTGTCTGAAATGTCAATTACTCAGTATTAAATTCTTGTTAAAAGGATGGTGTATACAGGAAATATATCAGCTCTATCAGTAATACAGCTCTCTTGCTCATGTAGTATTGCTGAAATATCCATCATATCAGTTCAGGTCAAAAACATTTTGATTATCCATATCAGCCAAACCATATTGGTGCATACCTAATGATATCTACATAATCAAAATATTTTTTTTCGTCTAGGCACTCTGGAATCAGACAAGACCAAAACTGACTGAAGACCACCACAGATGTTATCCTGCATCTTTTCTCTTCTTCTGAATTCAAATCAGTTGGACTTTGGAGTTCAAACCAACATTATATATTTATCTTGGTCTCCTGAGACATTCATCTCATCCTCATTACTGCCCCTTAATTAAATAAAGCACAGACCTGTATTGGGTTGAACATTAAATTGAATAATTCATGTATTTAATTTATGGTATGAATGTTACAGTATTTCAGAGTACCTCAAGCATTGTGTGAGCACTGAATGATGTGTACTGCACACATGCTGCATTCGTGTGTCTAAAGCCAGTTTAACAAACCACATTATATATATGACTCACGTCAGGTATTATTTATTTACAGAGGGATGATTTATGAGGGAATTTGTCATTCGTTGCCCCTGTAAAACAAATAAGCAACACCTTTATATACACAGTAGCATATGGCAAACGATAATGAGCACAAGATCATTCGCTTCGATGAGCTGTTTATGGTGTTTCTGAAGCCATAAAAGTTTTTGATTAAGATGAGCAGATATTGCCGCAAGAAATCCAAACATTGTCAGAAGAGATACTGACCTTGCCCTATTTTGTAACACTTTATAATATAACGTTCTCATACGTTAACATTAGCTAACATGAACTAATAATAAGCAATCTAGTTTTTATCAATCTTTGTAAATGTTAGCTAATAAAAATACAATTGTTCATTTTTGTTTACAAGTTCATAGGCATTAATGTTAACAAATTAAAACTTTTTACTTCTTTAAAGGGGTCATAGGATGCTACATGCACTTTTACAAGTTGTTTGAACTGAAATGTGTGTTGGCAGTGTGTGTACACAACAACCCTATAATGATAAAAATCCACCCGGTGTTTTTTTTTTTAGTCTGGTTAAATGTTTTCCCCTTTCTCAAATCGAGCCGATCTCAGATGCCTGTCTGTGTGACGTCACACAGACAGGCCCCTCCCACGATAGTTTGACTGACAGTAGTGTTTCAGCACAGACTGGACTGG
>NW_015626862.1:253622-257258 GCF_001515625.1 Sinocyclocheilus rhinocerous
TCACGATGACTAGGCAGCTCGAAAGAGAGGGGCGAGGTCAGCAGAGCTCATTAACATTTAAAGGAAAATGCTACAAAAACGGCTTGATCTGAAAAGAGCTGTTTTTGACAGGGTAAAAAAAGGTGTTTTTACACTACCATTGAGAAATTTTAACCAAACTATGTTACAGCCTTTTCATTAAGACCCTAAAGAATCATATCAACTTGTGGAAAATGGGCATCATATGACCCCTTTAAATTACTTTTTTAATTAAAAATGTAAATAAAACTAACATAGTAAACTAATGTGAACAAATGGAACCTTGTTGTAAAATGTTACCTCCTATTTATTTATTTATTTCTATCTCAAAGGGATGTAATGCTTCATATCTTATGGATATGACTAGCCGTTTTGGTTTACTTCACTAATGTTTTATTAATAAAGTTCGAAAATCATTTTCTCATTGTCGTTTTTATGTTCTTCCAAAGCTGTGGAGGAAGCCAGACAAGAGGAAGAGCGAATCGAAACCTACAGTCTTCACTCAGCGATTTTCTTTCTCTCCTTACGCTCACACACACAGACGCATCACAGTTCTGTGGGAAAAGTAGAGCCAACCATTCAATTACCAAGGAAAAATTGTTGTACTTATGATTAATGTTTGTCCTATATTTTCTCTGGCCTTTTCGCCCTCGCCTTTTAAGACACAGATGTTGCCCAAACATAACAATTCCTTTGTGCAGAGCTGGACATTCTTTTAATGAGAAACACACACATTTCAGGCCTGAGGAAAAGGACTTTGCTCAACAAGGAATTGCAATTACCTTTTGATGGACAAGTCCAAATAACCATGCCCTGCTGAACCTCATCCCCTTAAAGTCCAAATTTCAACTTGAAGTCCAGAATGTGTGTCCCAAATAGTTAAGAAGAAGAATTTGGCGCAACACAACAGTGAAATGCCATGCGATAAATCTGAGGAGCAAAGTCTCTTGGGCTGTTTAAAGAAAACCGATAGTGAGAAACATTGTATTATCACATCTAGATTTTCAGACAAAACTGTCAAAATACTCTCCTGTTTCATGTTCATACCTCGTCGTGCATTTTATTCTCAGAGGAATCGTCAAAAAATAGATGCAGAATACCTTTAAGACTGACTGGCAATTGAATTTCATTACTATTCTCATATATAATACACTTAAAATTCTGATAGGTCTGCTTTTGTTGACAATTTAGTCTGGTCACTGTGTGTTTGGAGGCATGTTGTTGAGAGTGAGTGAAAGTATGTGTATGTGTGTTTAAATTCTCTGTCAGAGTGTTAATTTCAGAACCACACTTCATAGTCTCCTCGTTAACACTGCCTCTCCTGCATGCAGAAACAGAGTACCAAACTGAACAGTCCCCTATTGTGTATTTACAAACTTAAAAAAAAAAAAAGATGTTAATGAGGTGAGTACAGCAGAATTTTTGCTGTGTAAATTGTGTGTGGGATGCATTTGATGGACAGCTCAATGACAGATAAACCAGTCCATAAATGACTACATGCCACATTATTAACACTTTGGATCATATAATCTAAGCTTCATTTACTTTCTTAATGCACATTCCTGGTCTTGGGAACAATTCATTGGTATGTTCTTGTGGTAACACTTTTTGTAATGTAGTTTAATCTGCTAACATTAGTTAATGCATCATAAACTTCCAATGAACAACAATTTTCAAGAAAATTAACATTTTTATTGTTCATAGTTAAAGGAACAGTTGTGTCATCATGTCGTTCCAAACCAGTATGACTTACTGTCTTCTGTGGAACACTAAAGAATATATTGTGAGGAATGTTTCAACTGTTTATATGACAGAAGGGCTCCAAAAAAAACTAACAATTTTTTTTTTTTGCAAATTCAGAAAAACAGAAAACTTGCTTTTTCACAATCCTATCAATTCCCACCATTATTTTTAGCGCTGAATATCCTGTTTCCCTCATGAAAAAAGCCAATTGAAGAAGTAAAACAGTTAACAAACAGTACTTGCTGACTTGAAGAAAACTAGAAGAATCAAACTTTCATGTACCCTTTTCTCCTGTAAATAATGAAATAACACCATGTTAAAAATAAATACTTGATTACTTGTAGAATAAAACGCCTTGTGTCCTAACTATCTCCGTGAGCTATGCCAAGCCCTCTGTGCGATTATACAAACCTACGATTCACCTCAGACAAAATATTAACATTGGAAAATCTATTATGAAATATACCGGTCCTTCACAGGAATTCAACACTTTGTTTCACTCTATTAAAACCTGAATGAAGCTTTATGAAATAATACCATCTATGGATAAAGAGTTAGAGACAAAATATTGTTCTCATTCCATGTGAACAGGGACAGCGTAGGTGGTTGCAGCTAGTTTTACGATGTTCTTTATTCGCACTGACTCACTGCGTAACGCTGCCAAGGCATAACACCTGTCAAATGCTTACCAGGTGTGCGACCATTGCTCTGTTGTTTTGAATCAGTTACTAAGACCATACTATTTACACAAAGAATCTAAATGATTATTTTTATTTAGACATGACAGCTCCTGTCATTTCAACATCAGGATAGAAGACATATTAAAAAAGCCAGCTGGGAGCGCTCAATGTCTGATCATTCATCACAAAACAATAAAAGCCATGGATTCTCTGCTTACAATGACAATAACAGAGCAGTAACTGACCGAGGATATTTTTCAAATATATGATATGGCCGGCAGAACCCGAAACCATATAAGATGACAGACCTTGAAAAACAACAGACCTAAACATCTCAAACACCTCAAATCTACTTCCAGAACCGCTTGATTGCTCTTTCATACGCACCCACAGAAAACCCACTTCCAGCCACTAATAACACATTACATGGCAATTTAATAACATGGGGTTTAGGAACCATTCTGAGCTATGTTATACTTTAATAACCAGAAACGCAACATGACATTAATACTTTCACAACAAGTGGAAGTGTGCGGTGCAGGAGTAGCATTGTTAACTAAAACTAAAAACTTAAAAAATAAATAAAAAATAAAATAAATATTAGAAGTTAAGACTACACTAGAAATGCTGCCTTGGCCACTAACCGAAATAAGTTTAAATTGCTGACTGGAAATAAACAAAAACAACAACAACAAAACAGATCTAAATGGTAATATTAAAAATTAAATAAATAAAAATAATAGAAGCACATAAAATGAAAAAAAAAGAAACTAAAGTTGAAATTAAAACGGAAAATATCTTTAAAAATTTTCATTCTGATTCAAAATATTAATAAAAACTATAGCAGCATACTAAATTAACTTAATAATTATTTAATTATATTAACTAAATTAATATAATACTAAATTAACACTTGTATGTATGGAAGCAACAAAGAAAGTAGTATTTTGAGTAATTTTCCAAGTTAGTACGTGTGAGATATTGCAAAAAACAAAACAAAAAAAAAAACACTGGCAAACCTAAGGATAGACCTTCAAAAACTTGACCTAAAATTGATTGTGATTATTTACTCACCCTCATGTCATATCAAACCTGTGTGACTTTCCATCTTCCAGGGAACACAAAAGCAAAGTAAACAAAGCAAGACTACTCTTATACAGTTTTATGATACTTTTATGGTCTTTTTTTTTTTTTT
>NW_015626862.1:258402-284341 GCF_001515625.1 Sinocyclocheilus rhinocerous
TTTTTTTTTTTTGCTATTATAAAGATGGTCAGCTTCCATGTTCATTCACTTTAATTGTCTAAAAAAATGGGATATATATTTTTGAAGAACTTGTTATAAAATTCACCTTTTGTGCTCCATTAAAGAAAATAAAAAACAAGTAGAGTGAGAA
Organism: Sinocyclocheilus rhinocerous; assembly: GCF_001515625.1. Taxonomy (NCBI): domain Eukaryota; kingdom Metazoa; phylum Chordata; class Actinopteri; order Cypriniformes; family Cyprinidae; genus Sinocyclocheilus; species Sinocyclocheilus rhinocerous. Next base: position 258,554 of record NW_015626862.1, read on the forward strand.
CGTAATGACACAAATTAATTTTTAATTATCCCTTTTAAGTTTATGGCTATGAAGTAAGTGGAAACTCCACCTGGGGCTGTCCTGCATCTGCTAGTGAGCCCAAGACTGAGATCATTGAGAGTTCAGAACCAGTTCTCTGGGTTGTATAAGGACACAAAGAGAGCAAGAGCTGGAGAAGAACCTGCGCTTTAATGCAGAACAGGCCCAGTCCTTTGCTTCTACACACTGTTAACAGACAACTCACAGCGTGAGAGCCACAGAGAAGAGGAGGCCTGGACGTTTACAAGCAATGTGATCCAGATAATGAGCAAATGTGGTTCCTCAAATAGTAGATTAAATCAATGATCTCAAAAAGATGGTCAAATCAAAAGTCACTGAGATCCAGGCACTGACAAATGTCTGAATGTTCAAATATTTTCCATTTCAGCTCAAAGAAGCAATTGTTTCTCTCCCCTCATTTTGTGATCCTGGTTTTACCTGAATGACTACAGCGCTATCTGGTGGACTGATCAAATCTTTCCTCACTTTAGGTTTGGGAGCTAACAAAAGGGAGAAAAAAACATCAGTTTCAGAAACAGGACAATGAAAACATTAACACATGCATACATTAACAGATCTCCCTTACCATTTGGGTTTTCCTGTTTATAAAAAGTCTCGAGCATTTCAACAGCCTCTTCCGCTCTATAGCCAGCGATGCACTGTAATAAGCTACAGCAAAAATATGCAATGTGGTCTGGACTACAATTTAGGGAATGTGGATGTTTCTACAAGAAAAATATTCTAGCCACATAGAACGGTTCAGAATGTCTATGAGCTGGAATTTAAATTGAACTGGATAGGAACTGGAGGGAAATTCTTTTACCTTAAATGAAGTTCCAGTGTGTGGTAAATGATCTGATGAGACGTCCAGGACGGATCCACAGCCTCCAAACCGCTCATTTTTGCACCCATATACAACAAGAGGTATGTCTGTCTAAATGTTAAGGTGTCCTTTTAGCGCTGAGATTTTTTTTAAACTCCAGACAATAACAACCTGGGGTAAATGCAATAATGCTTTAAAAATGTACTATTCGCAAGAAAAACAAATTTTTTTGACTACGAAGTGCTGTGATTGACACAAAGATCTACAATACTGCTCAAATGTTTGGTATCTGTCAAGTATTAAGAAATTAATACTTTTATTCATCGATGCATCAAATTGATCAAAAGTGACTGTAAAGACTTTATAATGTTAGAGAATATTTCTATTTAAAATAAATGCTGTTTTTTAACTTTCTATTCATTTTAAAGAATTCTGGGGGGGGGGTTCTTATTTTTATATATAAAAATATTAGGCAGCACAACTGTTTTTAACATTGATTATAATAATAATAATAATAACAATAAATGTTTCTTGAGCACCAAATCAGCATATTAGCATGATTTCTGAAGGATCATGTGACACTGAAGACTTGAGTAATGGCCAAGAAAATTCAACCCTAACCCTAAATGTGAAATTCAATGGTAAAAATCAATTTGAAATGGTAAAAATAAAATATACCGAAAATGAAAATATTAAAAATTGGGGGGGGGGGGGGGGATTATTTTAAATTTCACAATATTACTGTATTTTTGATCAAATAAATTCAGCCTTTGTGGATATAACAGGCTTTTTTCAAAACCATTAATGGTACTGTATGTGGAAACTTTTCTAAGCTAATGGTGAACCACATTTTGGCATCAAGGATACGAAGCAGGCGCAGAGCAGCTGCACACATGATACATGGCTCCACTGTCACATAGAGTACAGTCTGTTCACACACCTCTATTGGGTCCTTCTCTCTGAAACGGCACCAATCAAGCACTTGATCCAGTGCCACCATTTCTGCATGCCGAGTAGCCTTGGGCAAAGCAGGCACAGGCGTGAGGTTGTTTCATCTATTCCAAAGTTTCTCTGTGTTCTACTAGGAAAAACCATTAATCAAAGTCTTAGCATAACAGAAACTGTAATATATAGGTCAATGGCAAATAAGGATGTCTGAGATTATTAAAATGAGAAATTATTTTAATAACTAGTTCATAATGCATCACCAGTTCTTAGAAATTTACATTACGCAACCACTAAAGTAAAGCATAAATATTTTCCTCTCACCTTAAGTGTGTACACATCTTAATCATGATTTGATTATGAATCACTTCCAAGAGAAAAAAAAAGCCTTGTAATGAGACTTTTATTTTTGACGATCTCTAAACAGTTACTCCACCCACACATTTTGAATTTAAGCCACACAAAAAGTCTGCAAGAACCATATTGTTTATGTATTTCTGAATAACTTAACAGATTTGAAACAGCATATTACTGTTACGCATTTAATACGTTTTGAATACATATACTGAAGCATAGGGTTATAGTCAATTACATTATAATAAGTATTGATGTTGGCTTCTACTTAATTCCAATAACAACAATAAATGGAATCATTATATTTATTTAAATGATCAATAGTTAGGCACATTGTGAAGCTACTTACATTTTTTGTTTCATTCACCTCATTTCTTCCTTTTCCAATAATCTCATTGTTGTAAACCATCAGACAGCCAACTGGAACCTCGCCATTCTCAAGGGCCTCAAGTGCCTTTAAAAGTAATTCATATGTTTAAAATGTTCTCAAAACCACCCAAAATACATTTACCATGTAGGCACACACCATACACATTTACCATGACAACCAAAATAGCACTAGTTGTTATTACAAAAAAAAACTGTGGAATTTTTTCACAAGAAATTAGATATAAACAAATACATGCATACTCAGATTTTCGACTGTTTCAAAGGCAATGTCATGTTATTTCATTGAGATTTCACAGTAAAAAATAATAATAATAATGCAGCACTGCAGTAACTACTGTATTTAAGGGGACATGGCAGTTACCATGGTAAATACTGTTAAGACAAACAATAAATATCAGAGAAATTTACCATGTCAAACGCTTTTGACATCCATGTTTGTATCTCACTATCTAACGGCTCCAGAAAAACACTCTTCTCGGGTTCAACACTATCTGCTTGCATCTCCATCAGTATCCTTAACAAATCTATAATCGTATACGTTCAATAAAGCAGCACGAATCAGGAAATAGTAGCGTTTGGCTTACATGCACACGAGTTTACGGGGGACCGTAATAATGGATATACCGTTCAGGGCGGTGGAACGACCGCATAATCGATCGATTGACATCCAGTTTGTATCTCACTATCTAACGGCTCCAGAAAAAACACTTTTCTCGGGTTCAACACTATCTGCTTGCATCTCCATCAGTATCCTTAACAAATCTATAATCGTATACGTTCAATAAAGCAGCACGAATCAGGAAATAGTAGCGTTTGGCTTACATGCACACGAGTTTACGGGGGACCGTAATAATGGATATACCGTTCAGGGCGGTGGAACGACCGCATAATCGATCGATCGACGCTATCTGTTATCTGTAGATCGCCTGTTTGCTGCTAACAGCTGAAGTTATTGCCATGTAGCATAATGCTAGCTAGTGAGTTACGTCTAACACGCTTTTGCATTTAGTTTTGTCGTTTTTTTGCGGTGTAAAGTCTGTTTTTAAAATGTTGAGTTCTACATGGAATTTCATCAAACGCCATAAGAGGAAATTCATCTTCACTGGGGTTTTTGTTGGAGGTAACATGGGCAACTTGACCACTTGCATGCGTATAGTTCAGAGATTGTTAGCTACGTGTGTAAACTCTTTCTTGTTTTAATAGCTGAATAAAAATACATATAGTTATAATATGTTAATATGCTATAATATATAGTTTAGCGTGTTATTACAGTGTTGCCAAGCATTAAATCTTATTTCCACATCCACCTAATCAATCTCAGTTAACCTGTCACCTAGTTTTTCTACACTGGCACAGTCAAAGAAAGTTGATTTGACCACCTGCATGCGTATAGTTCAGAGATTGTTAGCTACGTGTGTAAACTCTTTCTTGTTTTAATAGCTGAATAAAAATTACATATAGTTATAATATGTTAATATGCTATAATATATAGTTTAGCGTGTTATTACAGTGTTGCCAAGCATTAAATCTTATTTCCACATCCACCTAATCAATCTCAGTTAACCTGTCACCTAGTTTTTCTACACTGGCACAGTCAAAGAAAGTTGATATGGACTTTACCCTGGTATTTTTAGCCAGCATACATATTTTATATCACTGAATATATCTGACATTGCATGTCAGTTTCTTAAGATGTATATTATATTGTAATGTTTTCTCAAACTTCATGCCCAGGTGTCTATCTACTTGGTAAATATGCACAAAGAAAAATTCAGGAGATGCAGGAGCGAGAGGCAGCTGAATACATTGCTCAAGCTCGGAGACAGTTTCATTTTGAAAGCAACCAGAGGACATGTAACATGACGGGTAAAAAATAAAACAGAATGATATGATCAATTAATAAATGTCATGAAAGTAATGTTTGTCCTGCCCAGTGTAGGTAATTGTGTCTTTTTTGTAGTGTTATCAATGCTCCCCACTCTCCGAGAGGCAATCATACATCACCTGAACTCAGAGAGCCTCACCGCTTTGCTGAAGACTAAGTGAGTCATTCGTGTACATTATAGATGATTATCTACATTACAAAATAAATAAACATAACTGACATAAGTGATCATGTCTTCCTACACAGGCCAGCTAATAAACTTGAAATCTGGGAGGATATAAAGATTATTAGTGAGTTGAAGAATTTAATTTTTTTATTTTTTTATTTTTTTTGGTGTAGTATTACGGATTCATTGCATTAAAGTCAACATGAAATCAAAATTTTCTTACTAGGGTATTTACTTTCGTAATGCAGATTCCTAGTGTTATTGTGAACTTACAATCAGTTTTAATTAATACTGTATTCTTTCAAAAACATTAAAAAACCTTACCAACCCCAAACTTTTGAACAGTATTTGTTTTTTTAATGTAAGTGAAATGTAATACACAAATATTCTTTTCTGCTGATGTCATGTGGGTTATTGGAAAATGTTGAGCAATGACCAAATAGTTATTAAGGCAACACCCACTTGATTCCCATCCTGCTTTTTTTAATCGAATGTCCTGTTTCACAATTATATGTCACATTATGGAAGTAAAATGTGTTATGAACAGAAATTCAAGTTGACTTTAATCAAACTCTCATCTATTCCTGTTCTCAAACAATGATTTCTACTCTCTAGGTTTTACCCGAAGCATTGTGGCGGTTTACAGCACTTGCATGCTGGTGGTGTTACTCAGAGTTCAGCTCAACATAATTGGTGGCTACTTGTACCTGGACAACTCTGTGACAAAGAATGGAATGGTATGTCAAGGCTTGGTGTTTTAAAGGCAAAGCAACCTGATTTTACCATGTTACAGCATGTAAATGTTACTTCATTTCTCTTATACTGCTACTTTAGACCCCCTTGGCCCCTCCTGATGTTCAACAACAATATCTTTCAAGTATCCAGCACCTTCTTGGAGAAGGTGAGGACAATGTCAAATCTGTATAAGAGCGTTTAATCTGCATTAGAGTTTAATCCCATTGTATGGAAGAAAAATAATGACAAATGTCTTTGAAACAAAAAAGCATGTTGAATTGCACTAACTGAAAAAAGAATGCATTGCATTAACAGTGCTTGCATTTTTTTATGCCTTGTATTTTCAGGGCTTGCATTTTAGGGGCTGAAATTTAACATAGTTGTTTATTTAAGCTGTGAATATTTCAATTCAAAACATTTCACACACATTTTCACATTTCAATATTCGCCTTCCAGAAGTCACTTCCGAAATATTCAATCTGTTTAAAAATACGATGTATAATAATATTTCACTTTACAAATTCGCTCTCACAAATTCAGTGGTTCAAATTCGGCAGAAAATTCAGCATTGTACATCCGGGAACTGCAGGTATAGCAATAGAGGACTGATGCATGATCTCCATCTGCTGTTAGTCGCTCACCAGAAGGTGGTGCAAGCGGGTGTTGATGAAGACCAAAGCAACAGGTAAAGCAAGTCATCATTCACAAAAACTGATTTGCAGAAATGGAGCAAGCGGTATGTAGAAAATATGATTATCAGGGCCAGTATGTATATGAAAAGCTGTTTAAGACACAGAAGCTGTGTTTACATTTAATTCAGCACCTTCACTGGTACTCGTTTCGCATAACGAATATTATACATCATATTTTTAAACAGACTGAATATCTGGCAAGTGAACTCTGGAAGGTGAAAATTAATGACTGAATTTTGAATTATGAAAATGTGTGTGAAATGTTTTGAATTGAAATATTCACAGCTTAAATAAGTAACTATGCTGAATTTCAGCCCCTAAAAATACAAGGCTTTAAAATGCAAGCACTGTTAATGCAATGCATTACTTTATTCAGTTAGAGCTATTCAACATGCTTTTTTGTTTCAAAGACATTTGTCATTATTTTTCTTCCTTATCATTTCCCCTGTAGTTGATACTGATCTTCATTTTTTGTCTTTTCAGGGCTCATTGAACTGATAACAGTGGTGAAGAAAGCTGTCCAGGAAGTTCTTGGACCGTACGTTGAGTGATTGATTAGATGATGAATGAATTTTAATCTACTCATCCCATTCTCGTGGCTTTATTTGCCATTGCAGCTATTGTGTTGTGCCAGTCTTCCTGTATATTTAGCAGGAAAGTCCATGTCTCCTCAGGGTGTCTCTGAAGCAGAGTTTGTCCCTACAAGAGTTGGAGCAACAGTTAACTCAGATCAGACAGTTAGTGGAGGAGGGCTGTTCTTCCTCTAAACACAAAAGTCTTTCTTGGTACATGATGCCTGATGAAGAGAACACACTAGCCTCACAGGTAGAGATATATATCATTTATTTGTTTTTATTTCTGAATTAGATATATAATTTATTAATTTATTTTAGAATTTATTTTATGTATAGCTTCAATTATATGCATACATGTATACTTGTATAATATAAAGTATACATATATAATATTTAGATTCATGATACACTACCAAAAAGGTTTTCTTTTTTTTTTTATTATTCAGCAAGGACACAATAAATTGATCAAAAGTGACAGTAAAGACATTAAAATCTAATATTACAATAGATTATATCTATAATCTGTAATCAAATAAATGTTGTTAATAACTTTCTATAATACTTTCTATACATCTAGAATCCTGAAAAAAAAAAAGTATGACATTTTTCACAAAATAATATACAATTATATTTCATGAATTTTAATAAGACTTTTATAAGAATATAATTTTATACATTTTATAAGAATAAATTACATTTTATTTATATTACATTACATCACGTTTGACATTTTCTTGGTTTCTATCTATCTATTTTATTTATTTCTATATAATATTTTTTAGGCTTGTGGTCTCACAGAGAATGATGTCACAACAATAAAGCTGCTGAATGAAACCAGAGATATGCTTGAAAGGTGAGGGAAATCAAGGCACCTATATAAACCTACAGTTTAGAAAATTGGAAATAAAAAGTTGGGACTGTTAAAAGTTTAAAATAATTAATCACAATAAATCTGAACACCTTAACACATTTAGTTCCTTTTTAAAGGAAATCCATAACTATATGAGCTTTTGTATGAAAAACACAATTCTGGATTCAAAGAGCATTAATGATAGAATGAAAAAAAGAAGAGGAGACTAAATTGGTTGAAATCAGTAGTTTTATAGAGATCACTTCAGCATAGATATGTACTAATTACATTACAACTTTTTTTTTTTTTCAGTCCAGACTTCACTACTGTACTCTGTACTTGCTTGAGCCGAGGCTTTATCCGATTCCTAGACAACATGTCAGAGTTTTTCCGACCCCCACAGGGGGACTCCAACCCTTCCAGCACACCTGACCGGTCAGTGTACATGAATTAATTTTTTTCAGGAAGGTTCGTACAGTGACCCCAAAAAGTATTTGGACAATTAAGCAACATTTAAGCCATTTTATCACTTTCCTAAGGCCAATATATTTTGGGTTTGCGAACAATATTGGTGATGTAAAAAAATTATTCCTGTTTTTCACGTGCTTTTCTTCCAGACTATCACATGTAAGCCTCCCACTAGCCAAAATCATTCCCATCATCAACGGACAGATACATTCAATATGCAGCGAAATACCCAGTCATTTTGTCCAAGTGAGAACCTTCATATGCATTGACTCATTTTGACTTGCATGTGGCATAAAAGCTGCCCACACACACCAATGTTTGCTCTCTTTCTTGTTTTTAGGATCTCTTATTGATAGACCAGGTGAAAGAGTTTGCCGCCAACGTGTACGAAACATTCAGCAAGCTTCAGGAACTTCAGAATTAAGCACAGGACTGAGCAAGATGTGAAAGCCGAACTCCTTACAAATCTACTTTCAAGAAACTCTCATGCTGTACAGCACAGAATTGTTCTCCTCGCACACCCTGAAATCGACCCGGGGGAAACGAACTCGCGGCTGTTCTGAGAGACGAGTGTGTAATGGAGTTTAGATCCTCTGTTGTTAGCAGGCATTCCGTATGGGCTAGTTTCTCCTGACCTGCTAGCTGTCCTGTTTGTATGTTGTGACCCCCTAACCTTGTCCCAGCCAGGCATGCCAAGGTTTTTACATGCTATAATAAACTGTAGTACATTCTATTGATTTTTTTAATCCCTGTAGCATAACATTTTCATTAGATAACTTGTCACGCCATGGCTAGCATAAAAGATAATACATACATAATGATTTTCCATGCATTCACATTTGCAGGGTAGGCTTCAAAGGGTGAATTGTGGACATTTTGTATATGATATCTCTGAATCTGATGTTGCAGCTGCTGGACGCTCTCCAGGACCAAAACACAGTCATGCTCACCTCTGCAACAGTAACAATGCATGATGATTGCACTTTTACTGCTATAAATAATGCATATTGGGAGTATTTTCAGTTGTATTTACTAACGAGAATTGTTGGACTGTTGTTTTTGTTTTGCAAACTGTACAGGTTGTAGTATGCTACTCCTTTTGTAAAATGACCCATGAATGTTAATAAATAATGTTATAATTAAAATGATGCATTATTTTGACTAGAAAACTCTTTTTTGGCTTTGAAAATTTAAGCATTATTGAACCAACAGGCTGCTTTCTTACAGTAAAAAATATCGAGGACAATTATTTTGAGCTCCTCTTCCTTGTAATAAAACTCTCCCAGGTTCCACTAGAGGGCAGCACATATCTATAATCGAGCTCATAGCAACTAAACAACTACAGGTGCATCTCAATCAATTAGAATGTCGTGGAAAAGTTGTGTAGGTTACATCAAGTTCAAACAATAAACTTTCTACAGAAATAAAATCAGGAAGAAATTAAGTAATATCTGACAGAATAGATGCCTAAACATGTGGGAAGCATATGACGAATGCTATTGCACAAAACACAACCCTATTGACGCAATACTTCCTTTTACCCTAAAAAAACTTTTGTCTCTGTTGTGGATAAGACTATATGCCACCCTTTACGTAATGTACCGGAAAGAAATGAATGAATACATTAAGAACAAATAGCTATTTGTTCACATCATGACATTGCATAATCTTTTGATTTGTCAGTTTAGTTCGTGATTATATTTGTATAATTTTAAGAATGTTATGACCACAAAATAATGAATGTCTTCATTTATTTTTTACGCCAAGGATTTATTTGATTAAAACAAAACAGTAAATACAGTAATATTGTGAAATATTATTACAATTTAAGTTTTCTATTTGAATATATTTTAATATGTATTCGTGTGAATTTTCAGCAGGCATTACTCCAGTCTTCAGCGCCACATGATCCTTCAGAAATCATTCTAATCTCTAAGATCATTCTGATCTGGTGCTCAAAAAATACATTAATTATGTTATTATTATCAATGTTGAAAACAGTTGTGCTAGGTACTATTTTTGTGGAAACAGCGATATATATTTTTTTTTCAGGATTCTTTCATGAAAAAAAAACAAAACAAAAGAACATAAGGAACAAAAGAACATCTATTTGAAATAGAAATTCTAACAAATATACTAATAAAAAATTTAAAAGTATTTTACTGTCACCTTTAATCAATTTAATGCATAATTTTTGAATAAAAATATTATTTAATTAAAAAAACGTACTGACCCGAAAATTCTGATCAGTAATAATACTGTGTGCATTTTGTTCCATTTGTAATTTAAGACTAAATAAATAAATTAAATAATTAATTAATAATATTTGACATTTTTATCTAATAAAGCAAAATTCAGCCAAATTAAGACCTTTACAGTCATCTAGATTTTAGGGATATGGTAGAATCTGAGCTGATAAAGAAATAGTTCACCCAAAAATGAAAATTCTGTCATCATTTACTCACCCTTATGTCGTTCCAAACATGTATGATTAATGATTACAGAGTTTCATTTTCACTATCCCTTTTAATGCAGAGTTGACTGTCACTATAGTAAGTGTACAGTAAATTGCTTTGGATAAGAAAGCATCTGCGGGATGTACAGTCAGGTTCTGAGGTCAGCAAGTCTTGTACCAGACACAGTGCTAAGCACAAGCCTATGGAGAAAACAAGTAAATAACATCAATTTGAGACATCATTCGGGCAGCTATGTGGGTCAGTTTGTGGCTAATACCACAGCCGATACCTACACACCAGCCAAGTGTACAGGAAAAGGAGATCAGAAATTTAGTGATTCAAAGTTTATAAAAAAAACAGGACGTCAGACTGCCAATAATAATAGGCTAGACAGCTAAAACTGCACTGGGTCATGCTTAGGACAGTTTTTTTTGACAAGGGATGAGCTATATATGAGGAAACAGCAAGAATGGGCTCATTGTTGCATAAGCCGCCTGAATATGCTGAATAACTATGAGGGTGTTTTCCATATTGCAAATGCCACATGAAGCACCTCCAGTCACATGACTCGCTCCGTGCTCAGCATGCTCTATGTTGTGTATCAGCAAACAGGAAATTCCCCTTCATCACATGACACGGGTCTTTGCTTCTGTCCCGTGACCTTTTTACTGAAACTGTTTACATCAAGTACAGGAATATAAGGGAAGCATCTTCTTGTAATCATTGTAAAGACTGAATAACATTATCTCTGTTTGCTTATGATAGCCTAGTGCAGGACTGAGCAATTTATTGTTAATTTCTGGATTTTAAAGTGCTCTCTAAAAGGCTATAACTTATTATTCTTGTCATATGTACAAAATACTCAAACATTTGTAGTTTTTTAATGTATAACTTTTATGCTTTTATAACAGTGCCAGACAAAGAATATAACCAAATATTTAAGAATGGGGTGAGGGTTTGAAATCTGTTGGTGTGGTGCAGAAATAACACACTCCACCTTTAAATAATAATGCTATGAACGTAGAAAGTGCAATTTAGAATGCAAAGTGTATACTGTTAATGACAACAACAACAAAAACATGACTTATTTAACAGGTTTATAACAGGGTTTTTAATCTTTTAGATGCCACAACCCCCTAAATATGATCAACCTCATGCAAAGGACCCCATCCTACAATTGAAAATTATTATTTGAAAATATTTAATTTCTATTACATAAATTATATTCTTTATATTCATGATAGCACTGTACTGTTAGATGCATTATTTATTTATTTACTCATTTATTTTATTTTAAACTCTTTTTTTGTTTGTTTTTTTTGTTTATTATTCTATTCTAATTTTTTTTTATTTCATTCTTATTTTATAATGAATTTATTTTTAAAATATTTAAAACTTTTTGTCTCTAAATATTTCCACAGACCCCCCTGGGTATTCCCGGACCCTAGTTTGAAAACCCCTGGGTTTATAAGATGACAAGTCTTCTTTGACATAATAATAACATAGCTTATGTGACATTACAAAAAAAAAAAAAAATGTATACGTGATGAGAATCTTTTAGATAATAACCAGGAAGAGCTGGGAGAGGGCGTTTTTGTTTTGCTGCTGTTCTATGACTCATCTGCCTTTACCTGCATTTCCAGAGTCCTGTTACTCTCTGACTCATCATGATGTCAGATTGCACACAATGAACTCATGGTCACATGAGCTCATGCAAGTTAATATTCTACCAATATTCTACTGTATAAGCAGGCTTGAAAACAATACATGTGTTGAAAAATAGTGTACAGTATATAGAATTGTATTGTGCGCTGAAATTTATGAATAAGCATTTTTAGAAACAAATATCACTATTTGGTTAGAAATCTTCATCCTTTACACAATTTTACCTGTGCTGAATCTCTTGTAAAAGTAAATGTGTATATACACTAACCTTGATTCAGATATAAAGAGACTATTATCACAGGTAAGGCCAAGCACGGGAATTTGGCTTCAGTCCTGCACTGCATTGTTGGTGGTTGTGGACATGCCCTGACCATGTCCTTCTCCTGCACTCTGATTGGCTGATCTCAAGGGATTATCATTAACTATTAATCCTATGCTGCAATGATGCCTACTGTAGTCACACCACAGAGCAGTCAGATGATGTCATCTCACTTTAGCAAGCTGATTGGCTGAAGCCCCTCGTGCATCTCTGTGCTCACCATATCAGTTTTATATCATTCAGAGCTAGATCCTTTACAGGCAGTCACGCGACTTCTTAAATATGGCGTGACTCTTAAAGACTAAGTGCAGTGGTTTTTATAAGAGGCCTGTGCTGCTTCAATTCCCTGCTTGAAATAAAATACCAGAAATTAGGGCATGTTACGTTCTACATGCCAGTAAGAAGTCAAATGTCCAACTTAATCCAGTTCTTCGAATTTACAGCAAATTGAAGAAGTGAGGAATGGGAAATGAATGAGGAAAATGAGGTTTGCCTGAGGTACTGCTCGGATGCTCACTGGATGCGAAATGAGAAAAAAAATCATGAACACTTCCTTAGTCACAGAACAAGCTGCAATATACTTTCACATCTGCAGGAAGCAGACAGTAGAGTAGTGACTCTTAAAGACTAAGTGCAGTGGTTTTTATAAGAGGCCTGTGCTGCTTCAATTCCCTGCTTGAAATAAAATACCAGAAATTAGGGCATGTTACGTTCTACATGCCAGTAAGAAGTCAAATGTCCAACTTAATCCAGTTCTTCGAATTTACAGCAAATTGAAGAAGTGAGGAATGGGAAATGAATGAGGAAAATGAGGTTCGCCTGAGGTACTGCTCGGATGCTCACTGGATGCGAAATGAGAAAAAAAATCATGAAAACTTCCTTAGTCACAGAACAAGCTGCAATATACTTTCACATCTGCAGGAAGCAGACAGTAGAGTAGTGTAGTTTACTTTACCATAAAAAGAAGTTTCATTCTAAATGGAATCCAAAAACTGAAGACAGCAAAATTAGTGCCTCCAAAAAGAGGAAGTCCTCGCTAAATGTGTTTCATTACATGTATTACGTTCCAAGCGTGATACAATTTGGTTTCCTTATGAATTACGTAAGGCATTTATGCTTTTGTGGGGAATGAGCTTTAGGTATTTGCTCCCACCCTACATGCTGTTTGCACATAGGACCGAAATAACAAAACACAGGAGGCCTGCTGGAGAAAGAAATGAGGTCACGGCCCGTGACGGGGTTGGGAATCCTGGCTTTCCCTACTTTGACTGTTTGCGCCGAAAGTCTTTTGGGCGGGAGTCCGTCACTATGGGCGCAGCCGGTGTAAACACGTACACAGTGCTGTGGTGTGTGTACCAGGGTGAGGGCAGTGTGAAGGTAGCACTGAGTTAACTGGGACTTTATAAATAACTATGAGCCCTACAGCTGTCTATGTCACATATGTAAGAGGAAAGCTATAAACTATTATTTAGAGAAAGCAGTGTCAACATTTATACTGAGCAAGTGATGCTACAGATATTTGGGCCCCATTGCTTCTGAGTCATTTAAGACAATGTACCTTTTAGTATTACCATTAGCAATTAATTTTAAAAAAAACAATCAAAAATTACATATATTATCATATTCTATAATATAATACAATATTATATCATATTGTTATACACAAGATGAAGAAGCTTGCGTACGTTCCGTATCCACTGACAAGGCTGGTTGGAAAATATTAATCTCAGCCCACACAAAACTCTTCCTAAATATAGAAATACAAAAGAATAAACCACATGTCGCCAGACTTGAAATATGGGCAAATATTTAGTCACTTTGAGGTCTATGAGTTGGAAGCCCTGAAACCATCTGGAATGACTTGTTTTGCTTCAAGACCCAGATTTTACATTGGACACCATGTGACGACCCAACATATTATAAAAATGGTTTATCATATAAAAGTTAACAAAACATCTCAAAATCAGACATTTTTTTTAATGAACTACATATAGCCCAAACAATATGCAAATGATAACTAAGATTATAAAATATTAACTAATACTTAGTAAATACTTAAACAACAGCAAAAGTGTGACAGAACAAACACTGGGCCAGATATTAGCTATATTAGTATAAGTCATTTTTCTACATCAGACCCGTGACCCATTTTTGGGTCTTGACAAATACCATAAATACTACTTTTACTTTTATGCGTAAACGTTTGTAATTAGTTTAGGAATTAACAAATAATAAACCAGAGTTTGATGTTTATCGCTACATCATGCCACATTATAACAAAATAAATGCAAACAAATTATTTAATTTTAGTTTCAAAATGATTAAGATGGTTTCAAAATGGTTTAGAAAATTATTTAGATAGGCTACTTTCGATATAGATTCACATGATAATGTTTATATATATATATATATATATATATATATATTTCAGATAGATAAAGTTTTTAAGGCTTTTTTTGTTCTTAGACAACTGGATTAATGAAAGGTATTGCTCAAAATCTTTTATAAAAACAAAGAAGAGAGGTCTAGAGTTTGAATATTTGCATTTGTGGATGTGAAATTTAGCAAGAAACAAAATCAGATTCACTACATAAGATTCCTTTTAGATTGTTCATACTCAATAAAACCCAATACTACGTCCTTCCAAAACAGAATACATTCATTATAAATGTTACTCCTAATGAAACTTAAAACATCTTGCCAAAATGTCTTTGTAAATGGACAATTCCAAAAGAGATGAACAACAGTTTCGACAGAGTCATCACAAAAAGAGCAACTGGAGGAAATATCACTTTTGAATTTTTTCATGTAATGCTTTGCAGGATAGAACTTATGAATTATTTTGTAGGAAATCTCCTTTACTTTGTTAGTTAGTAAATAAGTATGAGGAAGCATCCACACTTTTTTCCAGCAGATGTTACCCACTGCATTATTCCAATAAGCAGTCACAGCTGGCAGAGTAATAATATTCTGCTGAAATAATGAACGAGATATTTTTGGTATTATATTATTCTCACTGCAGTCGGTTGATGGGTATAAAAGGGTGGGGCATATTTACGTAAAAAATATAGCGAACTAAATATTTTACTATATACAACAAAACTGACCATGCTATCCATTGTTTCACCAAAATACTATAGTTAATTCAGTCATTGTTATCATTGTAAAACCTAAATTAAAATAATAATAAAATGATTATTTTAATAATAAAATAATATTAAAATAAAATTATGATAATATAAAAAATTGTAAAGGTATTGACTGTGTTCCTAGTGTGCTACATGGTATACTAACAGATACTGTACTGTATCATTAGATTTTTTTAGATTTAATGACATCTACAGAGAAATCATCAGGCGTTTTCGATGACTAACGTTTGACTGGAATGCGATGTGTCAGACCGAAAGTGCAAATCAAAATATCGATCCTGACCTTTCATTATTCCAGCAATATACGTTTCGTTTCAAACGCGTGATGTTTTGGGAAAAGGGTGATTTGACGTCTCACCTCCAAGCCTAGAAAACAAGGGAAAGTCTCAGGATTACCGTATAGTCTCAATTTCCCGGAAGATGACGTGTTCCCCCCTGGCGAGAATACTCGTGTGCTTGTCTTAAAGAAACAATGCGCAGTCTGTGCTTCTTAAGAAAGTGCTTTGTGCGCTGTTTAACCTGTGTCTGTGTGACACAAAGGCCACATCTTCTGGAGTAAAAAAAAAATACAATAAAGGGAAATTAAAAAAATTTTTAATATTAAAATAATCTGGTTGCAACTATAGAAACCATATTCTTCTTTGAACTTGGCGTTAGTAAAACCACAAGCCTTGGTTTTTCATAATGCCCACATACAGTTGAATGGAATTGGAAATAAAATAAAACAAGAAATGGAAGAAGAATACAAATGTCATTCTTTTCTTTCTTTCTTTCTTTCTTTCTTTGCTTTATTATTATTATTATTATTATTATTAATTTTTTTAGAAAGTGCTTCAGAAAATACATGAATACAGAGAGAATAGATATATAGGACATATTTTATATTTAATTATAATGATGATGATGCTGGTTATGAAATAGTGAATGCTGGGTTCTTAAATAATGGATGTGTGGTAAAAACAAAAGTGAAAGATAAACACTTTGTACATAATACAAGTGTTTTTCAAAATGAAAATGAAGCCAAATGAAAGAAACATGCAACATTATTATGAACATAACATTATATGTAAAATCTAGTACATCAAGTGATTCTACTGTGATTTAATGTTGATTCCTATTTTTATATTTTATTCATAATTTTAAAAATAAATACATACATAGGAAATTACCTCCCTTAAAATCGTGACTGTGTTCTTATCAAAAATCTTATTAGACTCAGATCAACAATAAAGATATAGATCTTTTGAGTGGCGATGTCATAATAACAAAACTGAAAGACATTTAAAAATATGGCTGTAAAGTTTTCTTCACATCATAAAGAAACTGAATGGAAAGGATCATATATTACACTGAATACTATAAGGACGTTTCTTGTTCACCTTTTCTTTTACTCAAACCTTTTACATTTTTGTTGATAGACAACAATCAACACATAACAGATGGAAAAGTGAAATCACTTCTCCTGAATCTTCACTGTGTATTAATAGCTAATAGGTCAATATTGACATCATAACAGCTGTATCCATGTCCTAGACACAAAATGGCCACAGGCCTTTAAACACCTGTTTGACTTTATACGATGGAGCACAAGCTGAACTCTATGACGTGATGTTGCCCTGCCAGATATGATAAAGAGATGATAAGATGGTGAATACCGCTATATTAAGCTCTGTGTAACGTTTTAGATATAGATCATTCAGATGGGTTCACACATGTCTGGAATACATTTTTAGCTTAATCATAAACTGAATATTATGTCTCATTAGAATTTTTTTTATAAATATATCTTAGTATCTAGCTTAGCATGTAAATCTTTACAGTATTTAATGTATTTATGGACACATTTGCTTTATAAAAATGGCAAAAATCTCAAGCACCATTTAAGTTTCAACAGCACCAGTTGTCTTTGTGATTTTGATGTATGTATAACTTTAATTAACACATTTCATAATATTATGTCTGTCATTTGTAAACATATATATCAAGCACACAAAAAGAATTAAGCAGCATATAAAAATGAATGTATTTCATTGCATTCGGCAACATAAAATCAAGTCAAGTTCCATCTGCCAACAAATAATATATGAGACCTTTTCACAGAACTAACTTCCCTTTTCGAAGTCATTTTTATGACTTTTAACCAACTGGTGTCAAAATGTCTGAAGTCAGTTCCCATCAAGTTCACACAGCTGTCCAGCAGAATAACCACAGGTGTAGTTCATCACATTAACTATGGACATTTTTCCTTAATGATGGACAACCATAAATACAACTTCATTTGCCTTAATGTTGAACAATACATTTATTGTTTCAGAATTTTTAAACTGATTTTTCCTTATTACCAAACAGAAACAAATTGCAAGAACTACCTCGAACTAGAGCGAGGAGGGAAAAAATACTAATAAAGATAAATAAAATAATTAAAAATAAATAAAAGTACATACAAAAAAAAAAACAGTAATACTGAATCATAACCACACACACAGAGACACAGACACAATTTTAAAACCTACCAAACTACTAAGAAAAAAAATACTAGCTTAAAAAATATTTGTGCATTTAAAAACTGTTTATAATAAATCATAAATATATGCATATATTTAATGCAATTATACATTCATACTTTTTATTTCTGAAATACGTATTTACATTTACTGTTAAAATACATGTATTGACATAATATAATTTTTCAGATTTAAAATAGGTTTTTACTGTAGCATTTTTACATTCTTATTACATTACTAACTTTTTACAGTTAAGTCAGTAGTCTAATAATTTTTTGAGAAGGTGGTAGAGTTTGTATCCGACTACAGAAAGTTTCCTTATTAAGACCATGATTTAAATCTTGCTTCAAATTTTTTAGATTTCGGAATGATGCTTCAGCATCCTGGTTTGGGTCCCTCGGAGATCAGTGCGACTGCTTTGGTCCCCTGCCTCTCCCCGCCCGGCTCACTCACGCTGGACGACTTCACCAACTTCACTCCATTAGTGATTGGAAGTCTTTTTGGGGCCACTGTCTCTTCATTTTCATAAATCTTCATCTATCGGCAGATGTCAAAACAAGAAAAGCAAAAAGCAAAAAATACACTTTATAATACAATTTTAAAAATGTATGTCTTTAAATTTTTGCAAAAAGCAAATAAGTAAAAAAAAAACACAATGGGAAAAATCAGAAACCACGTGAAATGCTATTTAAAACCCCCAAATATAATTATCTTATGTAAAAACATACACTAGCTGTTATTTCCATATATCAGTCGATATCAAAACAACAACAACAGCAAATTCACTTTAAAATAGTTATAGCTATGAGTCAAATGGAACTTAATCATTACCCAGATTCATTAATTCTAAGAACTTAGTTTTTAAGCCCGACAATCATCATTTCTCTTGGGAAAAATAAATATTACCTTTGTGTCAGGTTTAGACATGGCTCCTTAGTAACACTATTTTGTGTACAAGCACAATTGTATGTATAATAAGGGAGTGTTTTAGTAGTGATTGCACCAGGACTGGTGAAGCGAGATCACTGGAAATTTCCAGAACACAGAGGTAAGAGCATGTACCGGGGTGGATAATGACCCAACTAGAGCAAGAGAGCTGAAAAATCATTCCACTGAACACCCATCCACCACAAATCAAAGTAAACAGCCCAAAACTATGAGCTCTAACATTTGCTTTACCGCCTTTTTTCTTTATCTGATTATTAAATAGATTTATATGACAAATGATTTGTTGATGTTGTCTACTCACATTCATCTACCACAGATTTTACCCCACCGATAAACTGATATCACAAAAGGTTCAGAATAATACAAATAGAATAGAATAAAATCATGTATAAGCTTGCATGCAGCAATATACTATAATAATATTTACAACCTTAAATTATATTTTCAAAGTTGAGCACACTGTAAAATTTCTACTAAAATTGAAAACCTCGGACTGGTCATTAAGCTGTTAAATGGTGAAAACATTTTTAGTGGACTTGCAAAACCAACTGATCACATTTGATTACACTTGCTCACACCAACTTCACTCCATTAGTGAAAGAGGAGCTGCGCTACGCCATTCAGAACAAACGCCTGTCCAACGGCATGAGCACCCTGACCACTGACCGAGCGTGTATGAACACAGAACGCCCCACTGAACTACCTGTGATGAAGCGTGAGGTAAGAACGACTAGTTTACAGTTAGAACATTGAATCAAATGTGATTTCTTGTATTTCACATTAGTTATATTGAGTAACACGCATGTAGAAAAGCCATGCTTGCACAATTCACTTGTTCATCCACTTGTGGAGCTAATTCAGAATCATTAGGCCGTTTCGCTTTCATAAAATCAATATGTATTACACTATGTAGGTATATTTGAACATATGTGATAAATATTGTCATTTCAGACCAATCCAGTGGAGAATGAAAGGAGAAAAAGAAGGAGAGAAAGAAACAAAATTGCAGCAGCGAAATGCAGAAACAAGAAAAAGGAGACAACAGACCATTTACAAAAGGTATTCTTTATGTTATTTTCTCTTTATTATATTTAAGTTTAATTTAAAACATTTTATTTGTATATTTTTATTTTTGTATTATTATTATTTTTATGTTATTTATATTTAGAATATATATTTAATATTATTATGATTTTATTTTTAAAATATGATTTTATTTACAATATTTTTTTCATATTTCTAAAATATTACTTCTTGAATTGTTCACTCATATATGTTCTATGAATGGCTTTTATTTTCATTCAGGAGTCAGAGAAGTTGGAGTCCGTCAATGCGGAGTTGAAAGCCCAGATTGAGGAGTTGAAGAACCAAAAGCACCAGCTAGTTTATATGCTCAACCTGCATAGGCCCACCTGTATTGTCCGTGCTCAGAACGGCCAGACTCCTGAAGACGAGAGGAAGCTCTTCATCCAGCAAATCAAAGAGACCACCCTGCAGGGTCTGAATCTTACCACAAGTGGACCAACACACACCTCAATACCAACTAGCTGTGGGCATCTCTAAATCACAAGCTGTATAGGCAAGAAGCTAATGGTTTGGCAGTCCTTGCCAAGGAACGCTGGAAGGTTCACCCACGTTATAAAGGACTAAACACGGGCGCCTGCCATGCTGCCAGTTAAGGTCGATCTGATGTACACTGAAAGAGACTGTTAAAGCACTAAAGTGTTGAAGGACTTATTTAAATGTGTTCGTAATTGTATGTATGTTTAACATGATATGCTGTTTATATGCACCAAAGCCTGATGTCATGTTGATGCTAGAACAACATGATTTCATTTATTTATCAGCTTGTTGGTTAAATGAAACCCTGTAAAATTTCTACTAAAATTGAAAACCTCGGACTGGTCATTAAGCTGTTAAATGGTGAAAACATTTTTAGTGGACTTGCAAAACCAACTGATCACATTTGATTACACTTGCTCACTCATGGTCATGGACTTTAAAAGACTAAACAGACTGAATAAAAGACAGCAACACACTGACCTTGGGAGCATCTCTCCATCTTCATACAATTCTCCAACAGACAAAATATGAGTGTGTTTAACAGAGTGCGAGTGATTTTCTGGTCTCATTCTGACCAACTAGCCAGTCAATCTCTCCTCTCCCATATCTTTTTTTTTTTTTTTCATAACTATTCAATACATTACACTTAGAGCATTCCAGAGATCCCATGTCATTACACGGGTATGTCTTTATTTGCTCATTAGGTTAACATGTCAGCCTTCGATTCCTCCATTGTACGGGGAGGGCGGGGGGCTGAGCTTGCCCAGTTATGGTGCGCACGGAGGGTTGCCTGGTTGCATCATCTCAAAAACAGCTTTCCTGATACTATAAATAGGGTGAGGTCACTCGCCCCGCCCCAGTAGTAGTTCGCGTCCTCCAGCCATTATAAAAAGGAGTGATGCAACGAGCCGGCGACAACTGTAACTTTAGCAGCTGAACGCGAGAACACTCCAGTCGGAGGAGAGCATCACAACACGCGTTTTATTCAGTCAAAATAAGGTGAGTGACAACATTGTTTCACGTGTTATGTATGGGTTTTGTTGTAACTGTTCTAGAACACACTGTGGAAAATGTCTACGCTATGTTCTGATAAATAAACTCAGCCAGTGACTGATTTCAATACAATTGTGTTTTGGGGTCAAACGCTTGTAGGCTAGGCTACTTATTATAGTTCATTTTATAGTCATAGTGTACTTTTATTGTATTTAATTGTTATCTCATAATAATCTTAGTCCTCTAGAATAGTTGCAAAACGTGCGGAACTGGGCTGCGGTAACTCGTGTTGAAATATTTGAATAACTGATTATTTTATGAAGTTCTGTTGGCGAATCGTTATAGCCGACTGTAAAAATATTTAAAGTAATAACAGCTTATTTTAACCACTCACATAGAGATTTCAGTGTAACCGGATTAGAGTTTATTAAACAGTTAAAGATGATGATTTTACCGGCTATACTGATTATGATTGTAGACCTGCAGTGCATATAATTAGAACATATATTTTACAGATAATTCGAGTATAGTAATTGAATATTTAAATAAATATGTGTGTGATATATTCTAGCCTATATCAGTTATACGTAATTTATACAACTGTTGTCAGAACCTTAAAAAATACCCTAAAATAACATATTGTGATGTTAAAAACATTACGGAATAGCACATTGTACTTGCCATTACATTGTATTATTTTAATATACTAACTTATTTGAGCTATTAAAGTCTGCAATGTAAAATCACTGTAAAATGTACTGAGAATAACACATGTGGTAGCCTACAATTGAAGGCCAAATGACTTTAAACTTTAATCTTATAAAAAAAATCAACTTTCTAGCAACTGTTTATAAATAATAATATAAAGATATAGTTTTATAAACATAAAACACCATAAGGATTACAATACACAACATTAAAATGATACTATAAGATCTAAAGAACTAAACAAAATAAGATTGGGAATACCCCTTACTCACTAAATCATAAGGGGGTTTACTTTCTGTAATTTTAACATATTTAAGCAGTATATTTATTGCCTTGTTAAATATAATATTTTCTCCATAAATTACACACTAAAAAATGCTGGGTTAAATACAACCCAGTGCTGGGTAAAATAGGGACAAACCCAGCAATTGGGTTGTTTTGACCCAGCGGTTGGGTTAAATGTTTAACCCAACCTTCTGGGTAGTAACCCAACCGCTGGGTCAAACTGATGTCATGTTGATGCTAGAACAACATGATTTCATTTATTTATCAGCTTGTTGGTTAAATGAAACCCTGGCGGTGTGTTTGACAGCAAGTACTATTCTAGTGAGAGAATCTTTTTCATTTATTGGCAAGACATACAGGGTGACAAAGTTGTTCAGTTTAGTTACATATTTATCTGTGGCCTCTGCCTTGTTAGGTGTCCACATAACCTGCCACATGAATTATTTCAAGCTGCTACTAATCGCTCAGGACTTGGTCTATATATATATATATATATTGCAGGAAACTCATTAAATAGACAGATCAAATAACAGGGAAGTCGACACGAAGTGGACTTTGAGACAATGAGGTGTCCCGCACACTACTTACAAGGAAGTTTCTACCCTTCATCACTGAAAGCCTGTTCGCTATGACCTCAACCGTCTGACTATGTTGTTGTTACAATGCTGTGAGCAGGAAGATCTGCATTTGTCAGCCTACTGTAAAAAAAAAAAAAAAAAAAAAGGAGTGTTTTGTGCTATTAGCAAGGACATACTTATTTTCTGATATTGCATTTTTCATATACTGTAGCTGTGTGTTGTTATTGTCATGATGCACAAACCTCTACACTCCCAACTGGCTAACGTTCTGACAAGGTTCTGTCAAAATTAAGAGCGAACCTCCAGTAACATTAATAGAATGTTCATTCAAAGTTATGTGGTCTTTAATAATGTTCTCAAAACCATCTTGGAATATCTTTTTCTGAAACGTTTTAGTTGGTTTCATAACATTCAGAGAACATTCAAAGGTAATGTTCCCATAATGTTTGCAAACAGTTTAAATGGAGCGTCCCCTTAATGTTTTCTCTAACATTCGCATAACCCAGGAAAATAATAATAATAATAATAATAAATCAAATAAAAAAAACGGGACGTTTTAAACTTTCAGAGAAGATTCAGAAATAACTTAATGGGAATGTTAGCAAAACCTACTTAGAACATTTTTTTGTTAGCTGGGCTTATCCTAAAGAAAAAAACTTGAAGTAAAGCTCTGTCTGGTTATGTTCCTAGATCATGTGTCAAGCAATTTTAGTGTCACGTATTGTTGTTAGTGAAGAAACGCATACTGCAAGACATCTGATCAGGCTTGTGACTGCATTTCCTAATATTACAGAAAGGTGTACTAAAGTATAAAAATCGCTCCATTTATATGAAACTGAGGAAAACACCTAATCTTTTCACAAACTTCTCCCTCATGTTTAAATTTATGCATAGTCGCATTGTTTAAATGTATGTTCTGTCATGTACTGAAAGGTTAAGTGACGCAGGCGTCAAGAAGCTTTTTTCCTCTTTTTTTGTATTTGTTTAAACAGGCATATCACAAAATGTGGTACTACTGACATTAAATGTGTAATGAAAACATGCTTTCTGTTAGTGGTTAAATCCGAATTTATCACGTCATTGGTGTCCATGTTAAAGTGTTCAAGTGCAATTGCTACCAAAAGTCATGATTGAGAAGATAATGGCCTGTAAAATTCAATTACATATTTATATGAAATATGTATGGCTTCATTTTGACTGTCTCTTGTTTGTTTTTGATACTTTATTAATAAAAAAAGCTATACCATCTATAATTGAGTCATTCTGTGCTGGTTTTATTTAAGTCAGATGTGATTTAATACAACTGAATCAACCTGATTACATCAGATGAGGCAACACCTTAACATTGTTAGCCTACTTTTTAAAGTGTACTTGACGTGCTCAAAAAGCAGCACCATTTATGGTTGTTTTGAGTAATTTGTGGTAGGGCAAGTCTGCACATGTATAACCTGAGAGACATGCCAATTGTAACCATGAGGTTGATCGAGTTCATCCTGCCAGAGAGCAATGATTCAGCATTTTCTGCTGATTTAAATGTTTATTTTTGAAGGTGGGTGGATTTCATACAAGGGAAACGTATTATTATTGTTTTGGAACTAATTCAAAGTGGGAATTGCATCAGAAGATGGTAATCTTAAAAGCCTCCTGAAATTCCATGGAAAGAACAATCTTATTATTGAATTCATCTAAGTTAATAAAAAGCTTTGCAATCTTTCATTGCATGCCATCTTTGCTTTGTACTCCACCCTTTCTATGAACCACAATAAAAACAGTCGCTTTTGGCCTTTTTTATTTGTGTCATTTTGTTTGCACACATCCCTTAAAGTAAAAAAACATATGGGGCAATCATGTCCGAGTTGCTGCTCGTTGCTTAATCATTGCTGATCTGGACTGATGTCAGACATGTGATAGTGAACTCTCAGAAATGACTCTCGGATAACTTCCACCTCTTCCACCTGAGAACATATAGAGCCCATAATAAACATGAAACACTGTATCATCATCACCGAGAATTAAACACTCTTTGTTCACATTTGTTTCCCAATCAGTGCAATGAAATGAAACTGAATCACTACTTCTAATCAAAACTATTCAACTATACATATTACACTTTGGAAATGATCAGCCTACAGTATACATGATATGGAATTGATATTTTTAAAACAGTATAAAATGATAAAAAAAAGTTTAACGTATATAATATATTTTCAAAAATATACAATTGTAAATGTTTTGAATGCGTAATAAAACCAAGCATTTATGAAATCTAATCTAAATCAAATTTAACATGCCTTTTTAAACACCCAGATTCCTAACATCATGAACTGACTTTCACCATATAACACAAGTGCACTTTGCCCTGCCTGAATATGAACCAACATAGTCACAGACTTTGGTAACAAATGCAATCAGTGGAAACTTCACATTCTGATGCAAGCATTAAAACTGTTGCAATGGAATCTACAGATGCCAAATAGGGTGTTGTAATGCTATTTCAAGCATCTCCTTTAAACATTATTTTAATGATAATGATTTTAAAGTTTTGATGTAATGCATTCATGACTGACAGGTTCTTAACCTATAAGATCAGAAAAGAGAAGTATTCCACTGTACTGCACAGATAGGTATAACATATAACTGAATAAGCCAAATACAAGTCTTCATGATCTCTCTCTCTCTCACACACACACACACACAC
>NW_015626862.1:284623-293020 GCF_001515625.1 Sinocyclocheilus rhinocerous
ATTTATGACAAAGAACTGCACAGATGCAGATATTATAACAATCTATCGTTAAACACACACCTTGTCCTCTGTTTCTCGCTCTGCGCCGCTGCTGTCTGCTGATTGAAAAAAGAACGCGCAGAAAGACGGGGAGGAGCCGATCGAAGTCTGCCACCGTTTTCATATGAAATTTAAAGGGGACTGAGGCGATCACGAATTCGTGTACAGTTTATGGAGCTAATCGCAAAATTTTAGGGTATAGCCCCCCTAAAAATGGCCTAGCGACGCCCATGCTATTAGGGGTTTATTATAATGAATGACAACCCTGTAGTGTATATTACTAAACTCATGTTAAAAAAGATTGGTTTTCTCTCAGCGTGCAAAGATTAACGATGAATGCATTTAGCGAACAGTCTAGACCACTTCCTTGCCAGTACAATGGAAATGTCCCTTCTTTTTTATTTTGGGGGAGCTCAAGGAAGTGTAGGTTCAATGGGAACTTCAAGGTCCACATTCTTGAAGTTCCTGTAAGGTTTCCAAGAGTTTTGAGATGCGAGGGCAACCACCTACAGATCGCTACCAGCAACTTACAGAACAGGAAGGAAAGGTTACCACAACAGAAATGTTTTTCTGTTTAAGACACACCCCTAATTTCCCAGTTCACAAAGAGTATTTTCATGCTCCTCTATTCAGATTTCAAAACATGTGCACTTTAAAGACAATGCTAAACCGTTTATGATAATCTTCTCTGCTTCCTTTTATTATCGTGTTGTGACAAGAAGAGATATTTACAGCTCTGACCCAACCTGAGTTTTAGAAGAGACATAATTTCTAGAATATCGATCAGACTGGTCATACAAACTGATGGCTTTCATTCAGTGTAGCTACAGTAGATGTAGATAATTAAAACTACATTAATTATCACCTTAATTTAAAGCAGCTATGTCTATTTTCAGTAGATTTACATATAATAAAGATAATCGATTATATATATATATATATATATAGATGCAATCTAAATATAAAGATGATATAAAATACGCCGAAAATGTATTTAAAATGCAAGTTGATTAGTAATGTGTCCACTAGAGGGCATAACAATCAAGGAATAGCAAAAATAGACGCTGAGTTGCAGCATGCACTGGACTCTCATTTCCGCTTGTTTAGATGCAAATGAGGACAGGAACACTGCAGATGTTTTGTAATACTGCAATCAGAGGTGTAGTTTGCGGGGGGATGGGGGGAGGAACCACCCAATAACCAAAATTAGCAAGTACATATATACATATAACAGCCTAACATATAGGACTATTATAATCTTTTTTAAATACTCATGACCACCTTTACTAGAATTTATCACGTTTTATTGTAAGCTTATTTATTGTGGTAAATTTTGTCTAACTTGTTGTAGAATTTATAATAGATAATCTGTTAAGAGACTAGATTTTTTCCTATAGATTTATATTACAACTGCAGCACTATTGTTTCACCTGAAGGACATCACTGGACCCTTGCTGGATCCTCTTCAGTTTGCCTACAGAGCAAACAGGTCTGTGGACGATGCAGTAAACATGGGACTGCATTATGTTCTGCAACATCTAGACAGACCAGGGACTTATGTGAGGATCCTGTTCGTGGACTTCAGCTCGGCCTTTAACACTATAATCCCAAACCTCCTCCTGCCCAAACTACGCTGTTTTTTGTTCTGTCACTGTCATTCTGTTACACTGTGGAAGCTTCTGTCACGAAAACAAATTCCTCGTATGTGTAAACATACCTGGCAATAAAGCTCATTCTGATTCTGATTCTGATTCTAAATGTGCAGGCTGTTTTGTTTTTCATAAGAAATGCTATATAGAATAACAATAATAGTTATTATTGGCCTGGTAATGATTAATAGGCTAGCCATATTATAACAAATGCTACAGTTAAGAGTTATGGTACATTTTCATAAGACCAAGTACAAGTCAGAAACGAGAGCTATGTGTAAATGGGTTCTAATGATGAGTGATGGAAAAACCTGGCCTTCAGACATTCCAAGAGATGGCATAGATTAAATCATTAAGAGCCTGATGAACTATTAAGGAGTAAGAAATAAACAATATCAATATTAGAAAATGTTAAGTTAGATGTTGAATTAGAACATTCTGTCAAATTACAGCCTATAAGTGCCTAAATAATATAAAATGCATTATATATCCTATGTAAACAAGTAATTGTTAACTAGGCTATTACTTTATTGCCGTTATGTTATCAACCAACTGTGCATGTGTGGACGATAGCACAAAAGACCATTTTACAAAAATAAACCTATAAGCAAACAAACAAACAAATAAATAAACCTTATGAGGGAGTATGACCCGGGACTCCACTAAAACAGTTCATACTTCAACCCTCCCCAATGTTCAAACCAAAACTACACCCTTGACTGCAATCAATAACTGTTGAAGCAGAGATAACTGTTGACAATCATGTATGATTTAATTTGTTAAATATATGTATATATGTATGTATGACTATAAAACACTGGTTCTCAACATTTTGACTCTAAGACCAAGATATGTTTATGTACTTCTGATATGTACCTGATTAATCTCTCTCTTTCTCTCTCTCTCTCTCTTTTTACAGTACATTCATTTCCATTTGCATTTACAGGTTCTCCCGCACCATGCATACCAGAAGACTCGTATGTACTATTATAAAGCTATGCATTGCTGAAATTGCTATGAAATAGAAAACTGCGTTTAAAACTTGTGCGCTACATATATTTTGTCACGCCCAAATTAAGGCAATTTTATTTTCTGTAGAACCTATATCCTTTACACTCAACCCATTCTGAACAATTGCATTTGTGCTATAAACATTTATACTGAACATACTAAAGCTAGCTGTTTTATGATGTTTCTCTAGCAGTGCTTTTTGGCTTTAACGTTTTAAAACGAAAGTCAACAGATTCATGCGGAGCTCTAGGACTTTTCAGAAGAGAAGAGAAAACTGGAAGAGAAATGTAGAAGTGTGTACCCTGCACTGGTTAGGAAGGTAAGTCAACAGAGGTTTGAGGAAGTGATACATTCAAGAAAAAAATATGACCACCATCTTACCGCAACCACCCCCAGATATGGTTTCAACACAAATGAGAGAAAAGACATCATATCCGGGTACTTTTTCTGATTTGGTGACCTCATTTTAATAGAAATTGTATGACTATTTCAATTTCAGTAATTACTGGATTTCATCTGCATCACAGAGTGTATAAACGGAATGATTATTTTTTTATTTAAATAATTGTTTATTTTTATAATACTTACAAAACACTCCAACAGCAAAACACGATCAAGCAAGACAGAAAAGTAACACTAACATGTAAATTAAACTGCTATGGTTATTTTTAATAGTAATTAATAATATGCAGACATAAACCTGCTGTCACAGAGTTTTGAAACTAACCTTGGGTATTTTGGTTGGATTGGCTCTCATAAAGCAGAAGTCCATTCTCACATGTCATTCATTCACAGCCAACTAACTGTGGTATACGACAGATGGTTTAGGTTATTAACTTTATCAAAGTAAATACCAAAGTGGATGTATTCACGTGAGGCGTGACCCTGGGAAAACTAACATATGGCTAGATTCTGTATTCTGAACATAACTTGTTACAGTGCAGTTTCAAGCAGGACTTAATAATTCACTTGTATGAACACACTGCATACTGAACACACAATGTAATACTTTAGAATAAAAATGCTAGTATGCATAAATCCCTTGCATGATTACAAGTATAGTTAATTTATGCTAAATGCAAATTGAGGCATCATGAGCATCAGATGTGAGTGTCTCTATCTAGACATAAACTCAGGTGACACTGTGCCTATGGACCTTGATGTTGAGGTCATACCACAGTTCAAGACAGGGCACAAAGGCTCATGGGCTTTGAGGGCATCTGTCAAGCGTTGCTGTTCCTCTATCAAAAGCTGGACTTCCTTCCTCAGCAGGCTGTTCTCCTGTTCCAGACATTCATACACCTGGTTACAGAAAATTTCAGTATGTCAAAAACCACATCAATCAGATGCATCAATGTGCATTTGATGCATTTTCCCATGTCTGCCCACAATTATCAACATATGTCTGCATGGTGAAAAT
Source organism: Sinocyclocheilus rhinocerous (assembly GCF_001515625.1). Lineage (NCBI taxonomy): Eukaryota > Metazoa > Chordata > Actinopteri > Cypriniformes > Cyprinidae > Sinocyclocheilus > Sinocyclocheilus rhinocerous. The sequence goes on from NW_015626862.1 coordinate 288,743, forward strand.
ACACATTATATAAGAACAAACGCAAAAATCAGCATCTTTTATATTTTATATAATTTGCAGCTTGCAAACCTCATGCAACTCATCAGCTCTCTGGGTTTGTCTTTTGCGGCTCCTCTGTGCAGCAACTCGGTTCTTTTCTCTTCTTTTCAGCCTTTTCTCATCATCATCAGAGCTCTGAATCACAGTCATATGTTATGGTTGGTATGATGTGTTGTTTCCTGAATATTTTATATTAATGTTTAGTTTTATCTCATTAGAACAGAACAGAACAATTCACAAACAGTAAACCATAAAATCATTTTGGGTGGCACAGATCAGAAAGATGAGAATGTATGTGTTAGGTGGAAATTTATTAGTAATTTATACATTTTTATTTTAGTTTATAAGAATACACTTTATGTCACTTTATAAGAAAACAAGAATAAATAACATACCTCACTCTTTCGAAGCAACCGTAAAGCTGGAGCATCATTTCGAGTAAAGTTACTCGTCGCATTGAAAAGTGACATGACAGGTGCAGAAGAGCACGAGCGCAATAAAGACTTCCGTTCACGAAATTGTATGGAAAATTAAGGCGAACTATTATGTCGTTTTAATTAGCGCATAGTTAGACACGTTTAAACTGTCATTCAACATCCCTCAGTAACATAAGTGATTTCTTGCAAATGCCTTCGGCTGATGTTCTTTGAAGTCACGTGGTGCTCTCGAGAACTCCAATAACTTCTGACGGTGTGAATGTTTTCGTACTTTTAACGCTTTTGGGTCATTCCACGAAATGACTGTCTTTTCCATTTTGAACAGGTGATTTCTAAAAGCTATTTTAAAGTATTTAAACATTCTGTCAGGCAATATGAATGTCTTTAAGAGTAAAATCAAATGCAGGCAAAATAAGTTAAATTAAAAAACGGTAATACTGTCGTAAATGGATATGCATTACAAAAGATAACATGACTGACAGTTTTACAGTTCATTTAGCCATTACTAGCCTTTCGCTCAAAGTTATATATTCCTGCATCTTTATAGAGAAAGACGACATAAAAATAAAATAATAGTCGTTTGTATGTTAAGAAAATTGTCAGCTTTTCATCTTTGTTCACTTAGGATACAAAAAGAGCCCTTCTAGTCAATGTTTATTTGGCTAATTTGTTAAATAAAAAGATGTTCAGTGCCAGTTAATTTGGAAACCAACACTGGTAGACCAATAACACCTTGTGGTATGAACCTGGGCCACATCAGCACAATAGCTCTCTAAAAATGTAATTTATTGTAATGGAAAAAGAAAGTGGTGAGAAACTATATGCACAAAGTATTTCCTGAATATTTATTTACATTATATAGGTAAGAATCAGCATACAAAACACTTATTTAATAACAGGTGTCAATACAACACTCCTTTACTGCCCTTCTCCATAGCCACACAAAATGATACACACACATACAGATACACATTAATTTACATCAGTCTTTTGAATGATTTCTGGAGCAGGTACATAGTCTGCACTGTATTCTGAATCAGACACAGCTCTTTTGATGGTGGAGGGAATCCTGTGGTGAAGATCTGGACAGAATGTCAAGTACTTGACGCAAACCATCAGCTGCCTGTTTCAGACTTTTCAGAGACTGAACAGAATGAAGGAAAATGGAGCATGTTAATATATATATATATATATATATATATATATATATACAGTACTGTGCAAACGTCTTAGGCCATTAGTATTTATCAACAACAAAAAAGTCTTTTGCTGTAGTGTGTCAGTAGGAAATATCAGTTTACATTTCCAAACATTCCTTTTGCCATTAATTGTAACAATCCAGTGAGATTTTTGTATGCACAAGGAGTCTAACAGCAGCCAGTGCTCCACACAGAGATCTGATCTCACCATCATCTGGTCTTGTCTGGGATTACATGAAGAAACAGAAAAAACGGAGACAGAATAAATTCAGAAAAACCACGGTAGCATCTCCAAGACACCTGAAGAATACTACCTGCAAAGCTACAGTACTGTGAAAGGTTTTAGGTGTAAAAATGCTGTAAAGTGAGGATGCTTTCAAAAATAATGTCATAAATAGATTTTATTTATCAATTAACTTCAATTAATACAATCAAACCAATATTTGCTGCAACCACCCTTTTTGTTTTAAAACAGCTTTTGTCCTAGGTGCACTTGCACATAGTTTTTCAGGTAGCTTTGCAGGTAGGTTTCTTCAGGTGTCTTGGAGACGTTGCCACAGTTCTTCTGGATTTATTCTGTCTCAGTTTTTTCTGATTCTTCATGTAATACCAGACAGACTGGATGATGGTGAGATCAGATCTCTGTGTGGAGCACTGGCTGTTGTCAGACTCCTTGTGCATACTGGATTATTACAATTAATGGAAAAAGGAAAAGTTTGGAAATGTAAAATGATATTTCCTCCTGGCACACTACAGTAAAAGATAGAAATAACTGGCTTAAAAACTTTTTTTTTTTTTGATGGCAAAAATACTAATTGCCTAAGACTTTTGCACAGTACTGTGTATGTACACACACACAAGCATGGTAATTATAATACATTTGTACCTTCATAACCGTACTGGCTTGTTTGAACACTGCAGGTGCAGCAGCTGATACATTTCTGATGACAAACTCTGTGAAAACAACGTTTAACAGCTAGTAACGAATACTAGGGGTGCTCCGATCGATTTTTGAGGCCGATCACCGATCACAGAAAGCAGTATCTGCCGATACGATACCGATCTTTTTAAAGCCTTCTTTTTATCATTTATACCTATTTATAGTGACATAAAAAAATGTGTTTTCCTACCTCCAGGAGTGCCATTTTTTGCCTTGTTTATCTAAAAGTGCTCTTTCCCTTTAAACCAAGCCAAAAAACCATATGTGTTGACTGTGAAACACAGTAGACTTTAATAATATGCATTTATGGTGTAATTACTACATTTTCGTGTCAATCCATGTTCATACTTACTGCAAACAATGCGCTGTTACTTTAATTCAGCGCAGCAATAGACTTGGTGCTGAAACGATCTCTGCACTATTGTAGACGCACCGCTCCTGAACGCACTGCAGGACCGCAACCGTGTGCAGTGAACGCTTTAATCAGTTAACATGAGCGCGGAAAAAATACGCACTACGTAAACGGAGTAATGTGAACCTGGCGTTATGTGTGTGCGCTGCGAGTGTGCATGAGCGCACGGTCTCCAGGAGAGCGCGCGAGCGCTGAATGGTTAAACACTGGTAAGAATTGAAAAGTAATGCAATTTATAAACTTTAGTGACGATGTGACACTGCCTCATCTGTGCAAGTGACAATTCCTGTGTCAACTGTGCAGCTCGCTTATAGACAGACATGATGTGTGGTGATTTGATGCCATTTGCATATTTTGAGAGAGAAAGAGAGAGCGCGCGCACGGTGATTCACTCACGTTGTTTGTGAAATTACATTTACATTTAGACATTTAGCAGACGCTTTTATCCAAAGCGACTTACAATTGGGGGATACATAAAGCGATTCTTCTTAAAAGAGGCAAACAGATACAGGAAGTTCTTGTAATACCAAGTTTTTAGACATTGTTCAAATAAGTACACGCTAGAAAGAGAAGGAATAGATAAAGAGAGAGAATTTTTATTTTTTATTTTTTTTATGATGATGAAGTCAAGTAGCTTCGAAAGAGATGAGTTTTCAGCTGTCGCTTGAAAATGGTCAGGGATTCAGCATTCCGGATAGGGGTGGGAAGATCGTTCCACCAGCCAGGAATGGTGAACGAGAATGTTCTGGAAAGTGATTTTGAGCCTCTCTGTGATGGTACCACGAGGCGTCGCTCACTAGCGGATCTCAGACTTCTGGAGGGGATGTAGATTCGTAGTAGGGAGTGGAAGTAGGCGGGTGCTGAGCCTGTGGCTGTTCTATATGCAAGCATCAATGTCTTGAACTTGATTCGAGCCGCAACCGGTAGCCAGTGCAAGGAGATAAAGAGATTAAAAAAAAAATTTTTTTTTTATGATGATGAAGTCAAGTAGCTTCGAAAGAGATGAGTTTTCAGCTGTCGCTTGAAAATGGTCAGGGATTCAGCATTCCGGATAGGGGTGGGAAGATCGTTCCACCAGCCAGGAATGGTGAACTAGAATGTTCTGGAAAGTGATTTTGAGCCTCTCTCAGTGATGGTACCACGAGGCGTCGCTCACTAGCGGATCTCAGACTTCTGGAGGGGATGTAGATTCGTAGTAATGTCTTGAACTTGATTCGAGCCGCAACCGGTAGCCAGTGCAAGGAGATAAAG
>NW_015626862.1:293149-293365 GCF_001515625.1 Sinocyclocheilus rhinocerous
CGGTGCCGCTGCATGTCGTGCCAAACCTCTCACGGCAGCGTCATCAGCTGGATCAGCTGGATTTTTTATATCGGCCTTTTTAGAGACCGCCGATCAATCATCCCAACGTGATTATCGGCCGTATCGGCCGAGTAGCCGATCAATTGGAGCACCTCTAGCTAAAATGCTCATGAAGTGACTCTCAGAGCAGTTCTGGAGATGTTGTTCATGTGTTTA
>NW_015626862.1:296189-328922 GCF_001515625.1 Sinocyclocheilus rhinocerous
ATAAGTTATTTAATGAGGAAATATGAAGGTGAGTGCCTCACCTTCAGCATTATAATTATTTTACCGCACCGGACAGAGACTGAGACGGTGCCGCTGCATGTCGTGCCAAACCTCTCACGGCAGCGTCATCAGCTGGAGATCGTTTTTTTTTTATATCGGCCTTTTTAGAGACCGCCGATCAATCATCCCAACGTGATTATCGGCCGATAGTGATCGGTAGCCGATCAATCGGAGCACCCCTAACGAATACTGCATAAAGCACTGTTGTACAAATTATGCACTTTTACTAAAATAAAAAAAGAAAGAAACAGAAAGGTGCACACACCTTGAGCTGGGTCTGGCTTTAGGTCTTGTGGCTTCACTGCCTGTTCATACAAACCCTAAAATAATGGATTAACAGTAAAAACATATAAGCTCAGTTCACACAGCAACATTTAGGTCTTCTAAAAAATCAAACGGACCTGTTCTCTGAAAAAACACCAAAGTATACTGTACTTTTCATCCCAGTGTCTCACATGAGTTACAGAAACACAATAGTTTATTTTCAAATACTGTATATTACGACTTCTAGTGGCCAGAGGTGGAACACCTAAAATTTTACAACTGTAAAAGAATGATATTATGACATCTAGTGGCCAGTGGTGGAACATGTAACATTTTAAAATAATTAATTTACTCAATGTGTGTTCTCAAATAGTTCCAAATATAAATAAATACAAATAATATCCTATAAAGACTAATATTAATATTAAGTTTGTAATGTTATTATTTCAATAATTGAATTTGTTTGTGAGATATATATATATATATATATGAGAAAAAAACATGTCTCACCAGAAGTTTCCTCTCTGCTCTTAATGATCGCACAACCTTGTTGCGTATTTGCTTTGGGTAAGAGTTCCGTTTGCAGGCGGTCTCTACTATTTTCTCATCCAGAATGTCATTTATTGTGCTCTCGTAGTCTAAATACACAAAGTAATGGTTAATAATGTTATGGCTTGGGTTTGCAAAAAGTGCAATGAGTTCTCTGAAACTGTAACAGTAACTTACCTTCACAATAATCCTCTGACGCCTCGTCCCATGACAAGCCACCAATAACTAGATTTTCTTGCACTGTGAATTCAAAGTTCTAAAAGATAAGAGACAAATAAGGTGAATGGAAAAAAACACACAGCAACAACAGAAGAAACGGCAACAATAATAAAGATGATGAAAAACACATTTGAGTAACGTTAAGTGGGTTTTGTGTCTATCAAATTTAGAAAACGAAGTCGATGTCATAACTCCCATACTTGAATACCACAGGCAAAACAGATGGGTGTTTCTATGTTAAAACCATGATACACTTGATAAAGACAAAAAATAATTGAACTGACATCTCTTTTATTCTACTAGACTTACCACAACCATTTCTTGCAGCAATTTGGTTTTGTCTTCCTCAGAAATGTGGCATTGGCCATCGAGCAACTTTTTAAATAAGTCTTTATAGTTCTCAAGCTGTTCACGAACATGTTTTTTCGACTTGACATTTACTCTACAATCTGCCCCGCTCTCACGATCTTCCTCCATGACTGCCGCTTATTTTTCAAAATAGATCCTGGAAACGGAAGCAGAATGGGTTACAACGAAACAAACCCTGAGAGAAACACTTCAGCGGACGAAGCGTTCCGCCTTCCAGGCAATCGTTAAGACCGATTGAGAAAATGCCGTAGAGATCATGAAAACAACGAGTGGTTTAATAACACGTTTTATGTACTAATTTACACAGAAACGTGCTCAAAATATTTTATATACACTAACATCATGGCTAGAGTACTTATTGACTGTCACTGTCACCTGTTAGCAAACGAGTTTACACAGATACGTTAAGAAAACTCATGTAGTCAACTAAATTGCGAAAGTCTTATCTTCAAGCAATAAGCACAATGGCGTTTCCCCGCTTTATAAACGTGTGCTTCAGCCCTACTGAAAACACACACACACTTAAACCAGCCAAAGCGTGTTTGTTGGTCTCAGCTGGTTTAATTCTTTTCAGCAGGTAGTTCACAGTGATTTAATTGCCATGGTAAAGCACTTACAGTAAATTTGGCCACTTTTTGACTGAATGAAGTTACAATAATCAAAACAAAGACAAATGTTATTATATAGCCTAGTGTTTTATGTAAACTGTCGTATAAGCTGTGTTGTATATCACTGTGTTTATGTAACCAATATGCAGACAAAGGGTTTGCTGCCACACCAAACAGAAATCAATTGCACAGTGAATTGTTACATAACCTAGTCTGTATATTAAGTTATTTTCATTGTTTTCCCTATAGGACATAGATGATGTACTTCTGAGAGCTAAAAGGGTAAGCTTTTGTCAAGCCTAAGAAAATAAATCTGATAAACAATAAAAGTTGACTCACTCAGAGGTTGCAATGATGACCTCTTCTGTTTAATGAATGTAATTAGGCTGGAGTGAAAGCTCTTGTGGCAGTTACAGAGGGAGCCAGTCAAAAACGTAAGTTAAACACAACCTCTCATGTGTCAACAAAAGCTTTGGATGAGAACATTCTCACTGAGGAGTTTCTTGTGCCATTTAGAATGACAGTGTTCCAGTTGCACACACACCACATATGCTTACACAGCAATGGACACATGCAGCTTTACTAATATTTAATGTTTTTGATATAGCTATCCTGGTTTTGTGTTCCCTTGTTTTGGCATTCATCCCCTTCAAGGATCAGGGCAAGACTTGCATAGTGTTAAGATTCAGGTGAATATAAAATAACATGACATAGAAAGATTTACATTAAAAGGTTTACCATGCTTTATATTAGTTTTGGTTAAACAGGACCTGGAGCCATAACTTCCTTTGTTCCCGAAATACAGAGATGATATTGTTGCAGTCGGGGTGGTAAAGTAGATATTATCTTTTCTGGACAAGTTTCAACAAACACTGCTGGGGATTTTTATATTATATAAATATTATGTAAAATGAATTGACCCAACACCTACCAAACTAAAATTCAGCTTACTTTGATTACATTGTTTATATACAAAGTAGAGAAGTCATTAAGGAATGTGAAATTAATTAAATGAAGTGAGAAAATGTAAAGAAGTTCTTAGCAAACTCCCAAGGTGGCATCAATATGACTTAAAGGTTAAAATGATTTAGAGTGATTAAAATAAGCCAAAAAAATCAAGATATTTATTATATTAATTAACTTTTTTTAAGAACTAGAATCTAAATTAATAAAATCTTCTAACTCCATATTTTATCAGGTAGAAATTGTAAAGTAAAAATATAAAAAAAAATACTTATCTAGTAAATCATGAAAAACTGGAAAAGTCATTGATCCTTCAAATATTGTTATATACAATGCAGGGCCTTGGAATCTAAAAGGTTGAGAACCATTTGTCCGGGGATAATAATAATACAAAAATTTTTTTGAAAATTGTACAAGGCTAGGGAAGCTAGGCCTCACATTTCTAATTTTGATTTTAAATATTGAGTCTCAATTGTACTCTGTAGCTCATCTACTTGTTACATAATGTGGTCTATGCTTGCTAATATTTTTTTTCTCTCCACAGACTGGTCTTGACTTTACTCCCTGGTTTGCAAATACCACTCAAGAGCGTGACAAACAGATAAAAGTCTTTATTAAAAAAAACTTGAAATATCTAAAGATCTGAATTTGCCATTGTGAGTTCTTACTTCTTACTAGAAAGTTACAAGAAATCATACAAGCAGCTCAGAAATGGCTACATGGTTTGCCAATTTTTAACACTACTTTGCATAGCAAAATATATTGTATACTGAACTGACTCTTCATTTTGTAGTTTCTTTAATGCTCATAACTCAGTCCATTCTTTTATCCTAAAGGAATGTACATTCCCGGTCAGCAGCCAAGGTTGCCATAGCCACAATGAAAGAACTAGGTAAGAGCTAGCAAATCATTGTGTCTCTGTGACCTTTGCAGTCGCAGCTGAATTTCTTGCAGAATTATTCTTTTATGTCTTTAGGGATTAGACAAGCATTATTGCATAATTTTGCCAGCAAGCCATCGGTTGCTATGGAAGGGGTTCAGGCTGGATTCTTCTTCTCCTTTCTGCCTGCCATCAGCAAAAACGAGCAGGTTGGATAATGATTCTCATTTAGTGCCATAAAGTCATTAGTATGATAAGCATGCAATAAAGACATGTAACATATATTAAATAATGACCCTGTTCCACGTCACATGCCATTCACTGCAAATGTTAGCACATTCTGTACATATGAATGAACTGGAAATTATATTTAAACTTATACAGACCTTATTATACAGGTTTTTTTTAACCCAAATGCTGGGTTGAGCCTTTTGGGTCATTTTTGGGGTTATTTTTTCAGTGTTTGGGCAGTATTTGTGTTACCCAGCTCCTGGGTCAAATGTAACAACCCAGTGTTTGGGTTGTTTTGCAGCTCCTGGGTCAGACATAACAACCCAATGTTTGGGTAGTTTTTGTGTTAGCTACTCAGATCCAGGGTCAGACGTAACCCAGCGGTTGAGTTATTTATTGCGGGGATTTTGCGTCTTCACGAGAGAGCAGTTCTAAGCGCCATCGAATTGATGCATTCTTCGGTAAAATACAGGTTTGTGTACATTTTATTTTATCTATAAAATCGTTACTGTGCTGTATATATCGTTCAATTTTATGCAGAGCAACATACAGGCGAGCGGTGTGAATCACCTTTAACGAGTGTCGCGGTCTTTTCGCGTGATGGAAAAGCCTGATGCTTTGCATAAAATATAGGCAATATGTATAGCCTAAAAACGATATAAACAATGCTGTAAATGTCAAATAAAGGAAAATAAAGGAAGTTATCATGCAAACCAGTGGTTGTGTGAAGTATTTGAGAAAAGTTTAGAGGATTTAAGTTAATCTGTAAACATTATTTAATGTATGAAGTAAAAAACAAGATAGTAATATAGTAAAATTGAATAAACCCTATTAGCTAGCTGGGTTAAATCAACCCATTATGCTGGGTTAAAAAAACAACCCAATTTGCTAAATTGGTGTTTTTTAGAGTGTACAGACATGAAGTTTAATATAAATTTTGTTTTCATTAATATAATGATACTGTAGTTTAAATGCAGAGAGCAAAATTAATCAGATTCCACTAGAACACATTTGCCTCGAGACAGATTCTCCAGCCTTGGGAACGGACAAACATGTAAGTCCTAACCTGTTATAATATTATAATATTAGAACATAACATGTAAGATTTTCTGTATGACTGAGATGTTTTGAAGCTCACTGTCTGTGTTTTTCTTTTTATTATTCTTACTGCTCTAGGTTAGAAGTGAGCCGGGAAACATAATGATCTGCTGTGAACACATTGCAAAAGTTAAGGGAATATCTCCAGAAGTTATGGAAGTCACAACACAAAATGCCCTTCGATTGTTTTCTAAGTTAAAAACCTAGAATTATTATTCTTATATTATTTTATTTTGTTAATAAAGTGAAGGTTTGGAGCTTTCAAGCTTTCTGCAAATTTACTGAAAAAGTATCATAAAAGGATCAGTTCGATTAATGAATGAATCTGTTAAGACTAGTTGTGTAAGCTGGATCAAAACCAATTCTTACGGTGGCCGAGAGAGCTCAACGCGCTGCAAATGAAAAAAACCCACATGCAAATAGAAAAAATGCCAGCAAATTAAGAAAACATCTTCATCAATTTGACAGCACACATGCTGCAAATTCTCACAACACAACCAAATACAGAAACGCGCTGCAAATTCTCACAACACAAACAAAGAAACACGCTGCAAATACAAAACAAACAAACAAAAACAGAAATGCGCTGCAAATATGCACAGACCACATCAGAAATGTTTAAGGGAAGCGCATTTCTTTGTTTCTGTTTGTGTTTGCAGCGCGTTTCTGTATTTGTTTGTGTTGTGAGAATTTGCAGCGCGTGTGTTGTCAAATTGATGACGATGTTTTCTTAATTTGCAGGTGTTTGCATGTGTTTTTTTTTTTTATTTGTAGCGCGTTGAGCTCTCTCGGCCACCGTACAAAACCAATGTTACACCGTGTCTTCACCGGACGCGAGCGGCGCGACAAAATATTATAGAACTCATTATAATCAGTGAACTATTCAAATGTTTTTCTTTTGTGTTCCTTTCAAAAGAAAGGAAGTCATACAGGTTTTGACATAAGGGGGATAAATGACCTATTTAAATTTTTGGGTGAACTATTTCTTTAACTGTGACAATGAGAGCACCAGTTCAAATAAAAATATGAAATAATCCACTCTTTTATTGCCAGATTGGTTCATTTCACACGTTTATTGCTGTCTGGAAAAAAAACATTTACTCTTCACAGAACTTGATTGCAGTTCCTAACAAAAAGATGCTATTTTATGCAGGGCTTAATTTGTGCCAGAACAAGCCGGATCCTGATCCGGCACCTCCGAATTTGTCCGAAATCTTATCCGGCACCTCATTTGACAGATCCCCTCCTCACGCGCCAATGAAAGACGTTTGTGTTGACCTATAGCGTGCATATATTTCATGAAAAAAAACTTCTATTATGAGCAGGCTTGCCTAGCATTTACATTTGAAACAAACTATAGATGTGACTGTGAGCGCATAGGAAACCCCCTTTGGAGCACGCGAATATCGAATGGCTTAAACTTAAAAAGATGTGCCAATGATACAGTTTTATGACGATGCAACAATGACTCCATTAGGCAAGTGACAATTCTGTCGACTGTCCCGAAACCCAAACAAAAGTCTTGTATCGCAGCGTGCAGTAGGCCTAGTGCAGACGAGATGCGCTGCTGTGAAGCCGCTTTGAGAGTGAGAGAAGACGCGGTACAGCTGAATCACGCACGCTGTTTTCAAATGACTGATTTAATCTGATAGCGTGTGGATTTATTTACTCATCTAACCTACATGCTCTATTGAATGTTTGCAGGAATTTCCCTCATTATAAACTCGAAAGCATATTAAACATAATTATATTATACAGAGATTTAAGGGAAAAAAATCATGACTTTTCCAAAACTTTTCCAGGCCTGGAAATGGCTGTTTTAAAATTTCATGACTTTTCCATTTTTTTTCATGACCGTAAGAAGATGCACGCTGGTAATCACGTAAACTGGTCCTCCATTGCGGGAATGCTCCGTTACCTCTCCCTCCTCTAATCATCTCTCCCGTCACCCCACTTTGTTCCGGGACCTCGCAATTTACAAATTAAGCACTGATTTTACGTTATCAAATCGTATATGACTTTATTAGTCACAGGTGAAGTTTCGAACGCAGTTAAAGCTCATCTTACAGCTGTCTTCAAAGTGTCTTCGCTCGGGATGTCTGGTGTTGTTATTGCTGTCCATCCAGGAGGACCGCTGCTCGGGACGCGCAGTCTGCAGCGCACTGAAGTCACAGGTGTTCTGGAGGTGACAACGGAAGTGTTTCCTTTCTGCTAAATTCCAGAACCTGCTGGTCGTCTCCACGTGACACCACGACTCTCTGCATATTCAACTCGTACAGTTGGTCTTGCTTTGATTTCGACATAATCATATGTAGCCTACTTGTTAAGTCGAATTAGCTTGTGGCCATTTCAGTCCTTAATGTTTAAAAAGCTGTAACCATGGTCACAGGCGCCGTAAGGGGGGGGGGGTTCTACCGCGATTTCTACCGAGGGGACCCACCCCAACCTCCTCCCCCCTAAACAAGCCGTGACCCTATCCAAATATCAAAAGTCAACATATGCTACTTCCATTCCTAAAATACATATTTTACAGTCAATGTAATGCATTATACACAATTTCAACTAGTAGGCCTAGTAGTCATAAACAGAAGCTCAAAGGCCGCTCCCTCACAAATGTCATAATCTAGCACAGTATTATTATTGGTATGTAAAATATTTCAGTACACACATTTCAGTCCATTATAATTTTTGCAATATGTCAAACCTTTAAACCGCGGGAAAAGAAAAACAAGTTTGTAGCATGATGTCGTTTTTTTTACTGTTAAAGCTAGGGTTGTCAGTAGAATGAATTCAACGAGGCCTAATTGATCTCATTCTAACACGTCTTTAAAAAGCAGCATTGCTGAAACAGCATTGCCAATTTCAGTAAATGTGTTTAAAAATTGCATTGAACATATGTAATCTAGCCTCTTACATTATCACGTTAACTCTGACAGGATTTTGCAAAAGTCTCCCACATTTCCACCAAGCCCAGACTGAACCTAGCATACATTGATTTCACCGTGACATTTATTATACTATTTTAATAATATGGAATAAAGAAAAAAATTTCAAGAGCAAGAGGTAGGCCTAACATTAGCTACCAGACAAAAAAATGACAAATTTAGGCTACGTGTTTTCAGCATGTGTTTTTTTTTTTTTTTTAGATTGTTCCAGAATGTTTATATATAAAGTTTGTGTATAGTTTATAAAATGCAATAAATTTGGTTTGAAAATTAAGATACCACTTCTTATGTATGGGGAAAAGAAAAAAGTGCCTGAAGCGCCATTCAACGCAGCTCGCATTGTTTCTAGTCTACTTAGCAGTGTAGATGTGCTGTACTGTAGGGCTCGCTCGCCTACTTGCCCCGCCCCATCTGCATTCTCATTGGTCCTTGCCAAGCCTATAAATCTACTTACTGTAGCGGTCGACGAAGGAAGGCGGAATAAGCAAATCCGAGGAGGATGCGCACATCACGCCATCATCACTCGCATGCTGCTGAAGCCGGTAGTGATCGGAAATGTGGCCCCAATTCAGGCTGATAAATTGTAATTACAGTGTCTTATTTGCGTTATTATCAAGTGGATCATCATCATCTCTTTGTCTCATACGCTTACCGCAACCGGAAGAGAATTACACATCTAGTAAATTTTTATACGAACTAGAATCGTTTATGTCTAAGTGAAGGGTGTTAATTTAGTCGAAATGGTGGCAGGCGAGTTTCTTCAGGAGCAGCATGTTCTGCCTGACGGCGCTGTCACTGAAGGAAATACAAACGAGGACAGCGCCTACAAGGAGCTTTCCAATGGATCGGTCCATATAACGCTGGATCCGAAGGTGCTGGAACAGGAGCTTCCACCACCGGACGAAAAAGAGGCGATGCTGCCCGGTGAACAGAATAACGAAACGCTGGAGACGAGACTCTACTGGAGGCGGTTTGCCGTTCTCGCGGTGTTCAGCCTCTATTCGCTCGTCAATGCCTTTCAGTGGATCCAGTACTGCATCATTACAAACATCTTCACGGGCTATTATAATGTGTCAAGCATCGCGATTGACTGGCTCTCCGTGGTCTATATGGTCGCGTATATACCCTTAATCTTCCCCGCGACGTGGCTGTTGGATAAGAAGGGGCTGCGGATGACGGCGTTGTTAGGGGCCGGGTTGAATGCCCTGGGCGCGTGGGTAAAGTGCGCCAGCGTGGGGCCCGGCCTGTTCTGGGTCACCATGACCGCACAGATCATATGCTCTGTGGCACAGGTGTTCATCCTCGGCCTCCCCTCCAGAATCGCGTCGGTTTGGTTCGGCCCGGGAGAAGTTTCCACGGCCTGTGCCGCAGCGGTGTTGGGTAACCAGGTGTGACCAGTAAATTACATGCCATTAACGATAAATTTGGTTAAATATTACTTGACATTTGACATATTATGTCATTTGCTTTTGTATTTAAATTTCAGTACAGCTGAGTCAGGTCAGCATTATTAAATAATTTCACGTTATTATGTTAAGTAGCATTTTCCCTTCTAAAAAAATACCATGCAAAAATTTTATTACTTTAAGAGATAGAGATGATAGTCTATCGTCAATTTTCTCTTATATTATTTTATAATTATTGTAAAGATATAGTTCACCCAAAAATGCAAATTGCCATTTCCAACCTGTATGACTTTCTTTCATTCTTTTGTGGAACACAATAGGAAATATTTTGAAGAAATTTGGTAACAAAGCAGTTTTGGTTTCCATTGACTTCTGTTGTATGTTATTATTTTGGCGGGAACTATGGTAACCATGGTACATTTTTGTAAGGGTGCTAAGCATTTAAATGCACAGTAATATGAACACTATAACTTAAAGTGTGACCTGAAATATTTAACAGTGTGTATTTATTAGTCTTAAAGGGTCTAGTGTTTTATTATTGTTTTATATACTGATATGTTCATGAGTCTTTGTGTAATATTGTCTTATTTCCCTTCAGCTTGGTGTAGCCATAGGTTTCCTGCTCCCACCTGTACTGGTTCCCAACACAGCTGACGACAAAGATCTCATGGGCCACAACATCAGCATAATGTTCTATGGAACAGCTGGAGTTTCAACTCTGCTCTTCTTTCTAACAGTATTTGGTAATAACTAGTATTTACTAGGGTTGTAACGGTATGAGATTTTCACGGTATGATAATCGTCTCAGAAAATATCACGGTTATCACGGGTATCACTGTTATCACGGTATATATTAAACAATAATTATTATCAGTAACAATGACTCTTAAAAGAACAAGAGCAAGTTATTTGAATGAACAAATCCTTTATTAAAACAAACTTGAATCCATTTTAATGAAAGTATTGAAGTCTCCCTTCTGAAATTTTTTTTTTTAATTAATTAAAAAAACAATAAAAAATAAAGCTGTACACCTTATGTATATCTATATCACACTTTAACATTTTAATTAATGTTTTAAAATGTTATCAAATGAAAATTTACAACTTTTATTTTTGGCAAAGTTAAAACATGGATAAACATGATATTCCTTGAAAACAATGTTTAAATAAATTATTTGATTATAAAGAATATTATTATTGTTGTTATAACTTTGAAGTACATTGTACAATGCTAATATATTTCTGTCATAATTTCAAATTAAATCGAACTTTTATTTTGACGGGTTGTAGCGGACCTTTGAGTTTTGTCGTGTATTTGACAATGGTTTTTCTCAAATAAAACTAGGAAATGTTTATTTACGTTTTCTCTCAGAGCAGCTCTGCTGATGTTCATGTTTATGTATCTTAGACGCTGAAAACACCATTTATGTATGCGTACTTCAGTATGCAGTAGATAAAACAGCGCCACTCCGAGACATGCAGAAACAAGCAGATTATTTATATAGCAGTCTCTTTGCGCTTTAATATTCACAGACACATATCATAACTACTTTTGACTTATCCATCCATCCGATTGCGCGTTTTACGTGACATCCTCGTTATACTGTAAATTCCATATTCACGACTGCACTGGGATTCCCTCTGCATCATGGAAATCATACGGCCTTAACTTATAACTTTTTATAAATGCGACATACCTTTATCTGCACGGAGGGATGGCGTTCGCGAATATGAGCGAAGATGTTGGATGTATTGTCTGCTTTTGCAGCCACTTTGCGTCCACATTTTTTGCAAATTGGATCCATCACCTAGGACAACCCCACGTTCGTTTTTTTTAGCATACGAAGTATTCCCATACGACATATATTAACGTTTTTTTCGGCGGGGAGATGGAGATTAGATATTATCTCTGTTTCTGTAATTTTCTCCGGTGCATGTGCGTGTAAGCAGCCAAGTGAATGCAGAGTGAAGCAGCCGAGCGGAAATAAGTTGCATATGCGCGGGTGAGATTTGCGATTGTGAGACATGAGATTTTTTCATTCATAAAAAAAAAAAAAAGTAGATATGCAAATGTTTACGGTATGATAACACGTTCAAACCGTGATAAACCGTCATACCGTCATATCGTTACAGTCCTACTATATTTACATTTCACATTGTTACAACTTTTTTGTAGAACAACTTTATGCAGGACATAAAGATTTAATTGCAACTGATACATGTATTAAAGGGGTCATATGATGCTGCTAAAAAGAACATTATTTTGTGTATTTGGTGTAATGAAATGTGTTTATGCGGTTCCGACGAATGAGCGGCAACCACATATGACAGACCCCGGGCTGGATTCCGCTTCGTCCACGGTGAAAGTTGATATGACCCCTTTAATGCTTGGTCTAAACAAATCATGGAAAACAACCTTCTCTCATTCAGTCTTCTGCATGCTTTTATGTCATTATAGTTCACAATAGACAAACAAGTTGTAACAAACACCTTGCACATGATATTTGCATATAATGATGTAATCTGTCATCAGAATATGGAAAAGAGCTGTTTTATAAACACAGGCAAGATAGTTGTATGCAACAGTGATTAATATTTTAAAGAGTATCAAAATGAATACAAGTATGTTAATCCTCACAACGGCTGTAGACATGTTCAGTAGTTAGATTATAAGAATTAGAAGTTCATGTGTGTCTCTCTCCTTCGTTTTCTCAGTCATCAAGGACAGACCTCCACTCCCACCCAGCAAAGCACAAGCTGTTCTCTCCACCGTTCCAGCTGAAGACTATTCATACAAGAAATCAATCATCAACCTCTTCAAGAACAAGCCCTTCGTTCTGCTCCTCATCAGCTATGGTGAGAAAGACAATTATTTAATACAAAATTAAAATTCTGTCATCCCTTACTCAAACAAATGTCGTTGTTAAAATTGTATAATACTTATTTATTGAAAAGCAAGTGTTTTTGGACAGATTTTCATTTCAAGTGTGCTTGTTGAGCCTTTTGGTTCTTGTAAACAACCCAGTGCCACAATGTATCTAAAAGTAATTATTTGAATTAGCTTATGGCAATAATTAAATAATTAAAAATTAATTAGCAATTATTTTAGTAATTATTGTTCCGTGCTTTCGCGCACCATACACCATTCATTATGAGATGATTTGTGTTATTTCGTCATGTATATGGCTTATTAACTTTATTATTAACTTTAACTTATTAACAGTAATAATACAGTATCAACCCTTCTCTAATGCTACAACTTCAGTTTTATTATGTAGAAAGTTCTGCACTTCAGCAAACATTGCCAAATCTTTTTTTCAACATAATTTATAAAATATTTGATATTGTTTTAGGCATCATGACCGGATCATTCTACTCTGTATCTACACTTCTCAATCAAATGATAATTTTTCATTATCCGGTAAGTGACCTTTGATAAACTCAGCATGAAAATGCCATGTGCATGTGTGTAGGAGTCTTTCTGCGTTTGTCTCAGGCGCACTTGGGTACTGTTTGCCGGGAATGGGCGGCTGGTCACCGATTTATTGTCCAGGCTCTTGCAGTTCATTAGCCGCTTTTCATGCATGCCTGCTATTCATAACAGAGTCCAAATGAAAAGACAAGCACTGTGTACATTCCCAAGTTTGATGTGTCTGAATGTTCTGCAGGCTTTCCCACCAGGCTTAAGTTTAGTGACCACACACCATGTGATATTTCTTACCGTGCATAACACTTCCATATCTTGTTGTGAGATCCATTTGAAAGAGGTGTCCCTGACAAAAGAATGAATGTTAGTCAAAAGTGTTGTAGACCAGGCCCAGAACACATTCGGGGCTTGGTTGCAACAAATCCCTTAAGCTATGAATACCCTTGGTTGTAATTATAAACAAATGATCGCTAAGGGTTTTCTTGACTTTGGCCTGGAGGCCTGTTGATCTTGCTTTTGTGAGCTTTTAATCCCAAAATCCTGAAATCAAAGCTCACTCGAGGACAGTATTACTAGCATGTTTAAAAATGATCGCAATGCTAATTTAAACTCTTTCTTTAGGGTGAAGAGCTAAACACAGGGAGAATCGGCTTGACTTTGGTGGTGGCTGGAATGTTTGGCTCCATACTGTGTGGAATCTGGTTGGATCGTACTAAAACCTATAAGTATGTATATCTGCCAAACCGTATATTATTTTAATTGAATTGAAATGGCTTAAGTATTTAACTCCGGCAGTCATATTAGTGTCGGATTTTGATTATTAGCTGCTAATCTTTTAATCTTTTTCACTAGGTTGAGTATATTTATTTTATTACTAAAATTTCTCTTTTTAAGATGCGGTCCCATTTTGGCAAAATATTGTGGACAAACAAGATCCATTTTTATTGTCAATAGTTCAGCTATGTATGAAGCACAGTTCACACAGAAGTCACTTTCAAACCAAGCAGCTTTCTGTTGGTCAACTTGGTGAATTTGCGTGACCAGCTAGAACTCTTTGTGAAATGCCCATGCGAAATTCCAGATTGTTTGGATTCTTATTGAAAGAACAACGATAAATGTGACCACACCTTTACTCATTTTTAATACTCATGATTAACCCTCCTCACTTATTTTTATCCATTTACTGTTTATTATTTATCAGATCTGGGAAAAGCAGCTTGTCAAAGTTTTGCATTTTTCCTCTCGTCATTTAGATTGACTACATTGATCGTCTACATCCTATCCTTCGTTGGAATGGTGGTGTTCACATTCACGCTGAACTTGAACCATCTGCTTGTTATCTTTTTTACTGCTGGTGCCCTAGGGTAAGCCTGCTACTAGAGTTCAACATGTACCTGTTACTATCGTTTCTGAAATTAGTATCTTGATTCATAAGACCAGACAGGCCACTATTCCTTGTTCTCCCTACCACACACAGTTTGTATATACATACTCTTTTATATATATATACATATATGCATTTGTTTGTAATTTATATAAATTATATATATTACATATATTCAGAAAAAATGTGTGTATGTATGTGTATATATATATATAGGATGCATTAATTTGATCAATTCAGTGACAGTAAAGACATTTATAATGTTATTATGTAACAAAAACTTATATTTCAAATAAATTTTAAATAATCTATTTCAAATAAATTCCATTCTTTTGAATGTTCTATTTATCAAATATATATATCAAAGATATATACATGCACACATATACTTTTATTTATGTATATGTATATATTTTATTTAATTTTAATATTTATTGATCAAAAGCAAGTGTTTTAAGACATTCTTGTGAACAGCCCAATGGCACAATTCTGTGTGTCAAAACAGCAGAAGTGGTCACTGGTCAGGTGTTGCTTCTTCATTGTTGTTTGATTCACTTAAACATGTTTGTGCATGCCGTACGTTAGTGCCTCACATTCAAATAGTTTTCACTGCCAGGTAGGTGTATATGCCTCATGTTACTACAATTCTTTTGGAAAGGTTTTTTATGACTGGTTACCTTCCCATTGGCTTCGAATTTGGCGTCGAAATCACATACCCTGAGTCGGAGGGCACGTCATCTGGTCTTCTGAATGCATTTGCACAGGTATGTATATGACCTGCTCATTCCTGACTTGTTTCATTTTTGTAGGAAGCTTTCAGTTGATCATTTCCAAATGCCATGGTAACCACTTTCAGTTTGAACAGCCTGGAAAGATGCAGATGTTTAGATTCTTCTTGAAAAGTCATTGTTACTTGCATATTTCTGTCTACTGTCTTTAATTTTAGGTGTTCGGCATCATTTTTACTTTCATCCAAGGGCACCTTACCACAGACTATAGCCCACTCAGCGGAAACATTTTCTTGTGTGCTTGGATCCTCCTTGGCATCGTTCTAACAGGTTAATTTTCCTATTTACAGGCTTTTCTCTCATCAATCAGTATTGTTAGTGAAGAGCATTAAGAAACTTCTGTGTTGTTTCTACAGCTCTGATTAAATCAGACCTCAAAAGACACGGCGTCAATGTGAGCAATATAAACAAAGGACAAGCAGTAAGTCCACCTCATTTTTATTTCCAGTATTGCTTTTCATCATTTTTGTTAACTAAATATGCCAAACACAACGAGGATCAAGATATCTCAGTGTATTTATAATCAGTTTAGTGCAAGATCAAAGTCAAAAAGGACAAAAGCCATGCTGTGTGCCTGAGAAAACGGGCCAAACTAGTCTATTAAAAATGTGAACATTGATAGAGAAAACAGGCATTTTGCATTGCAATATTAGAATAAAATGTAATGTCAAGAAATTAGATTTCTTTATATATATATATATATGTGTGTGTGTGTGTATATATTCATATTACATCACATCACATCATATTTTCAGTACACTCTAAAAAATGCTGGGTTAAATACAACCCAGTGCTGGGTAAAATAGGGACAAACCCAGCAATTGGGTTGTTTTGACCCAGCGTTTGGGTTACTACCCAGAAGGTTGGGTTAAACATTTAACCCAACCACTGGGTCAAAACAACCCAATTGCTGGGTTTGTCCCTATTTTACCCAGCACTGGGTTGTATTTAACCCAGCATTTTTTAGAGTGTATGATGTCTTTAAAGAAAGTTTATTCATCAACTTTTATTCAGACATTTATAATGTTACACACATTTTTTTTCAGATAAATGCTGTTTTTTATTTTCTATTAATCAAAGAATCTTGGGAAAATGTATCATGGTTTTCACAAAAATGTTATGCAGCACAACTGTTTCACCGTTGATAATAAAAAGAAATGTTTTACCAAATTTAGAATAATTTCTGAAGGATCATGTGACACTGAAGACTGGAATAATGATGCTGAAAATTCAGCTTTGCTATCACAGGAATAAATTACATTTTAAAATATATTACTATAGAAAACAGTTATTTTAAATTGTATTCCAATTTCCCAATATTATAGTTTTTACTGTATTTTGATCAAATAAATGCTGCCTTGGTGAGCATAGGAGATTTCTTGCAAAAACATTCACAAATCTTACCAACCCCAAACCTGAACGGTATTGTATTTTGGCTTTCGGTAGCCTGTTGTTCAGGATAATCATTTTTGTCAATTTATTGCTGTCTTTAGGGAAATGCAGGTCTTCATTCCAGGTCTTAATGAGATCTTAATTGAACATGTGTTTGTCTCTCCTGAAGGTTCCCACTGAGCTGCCTTCTGAAAAAGCATCCAGTGACGTCAAGCAGGAGTCTTCTAGCTTACCTCGTGAGACTTCAATTTAAGTCTTAAAGGGGTCATATGATGCGATTTCAAGTTTTCCTTTCTCTTTGGAGTGTTTCCAACAGCACAGCAGACATCACAACAGATCACAGACTCTCCTGAGATGACTTGAAATCTCCTTATTTTGCTTTAATGTTATGATATATTAAAGAATTTTCAGTGAAAACGGACAGTGATAAATGTTCACAAATATGCTGTGAATTAATTTCTGCAAATGTAGTCTGAAATGTGCTGAAATACAGTCTGTCTGTCTGTCTGTCTGTCTGTCTGGGGGAAGTCGTGGCCTAATGGTTAGAGAGTCGGACTCGTAACCCAAAGGTTGCGGGTTCGAGACTCGTACCGGCAGGGATTGTAGGTGGGGGGAGTGAATGTACAGCGCTCTCTTCCACCTTCAATACCACGACTGAGGTGCCCTTGAGCAAGGCACCGAACCCCCAACTGCTCCCCGGGCGCCGCAGCAATAAAATGGCTGCCCACTGCTCCGGGTGTGTGTTCACCCCGGGTGCCGCAGCAAAAATGGCTGCCCACTGCTCCGGGTGTGTGTGTGTGCACTTTGGATGGGTTAAATGCAGAGCACTAATTCCAAGTACGGGTCACCATACTTGGCCACATGTCAAGTATGGCACACTTTAAAAAAAAAAGATACTTTTTATTTGTTTCAAGAATTGTAGACCAAATATTAGGTATTTAACAGGGCTTGTAATGCCTATATGCACAATCCTGTTAGTGTGATTGGAACAGCATGTTTGTTTGCTTCGTCTCAAAGGACCTTTCTGACTGTGTGCTATACTGTGAAGCATTGTTGTTCATTGGCACATCTGCTGATCATGTAATAATTCCACAAAGGCTATAAATTCTCATTTTATTTATTCAGGATGATGAAGATTGCCCATGTGTTAAATGAAGAGTGTTCTGTAAACCGAAATGGTCTTTTATGAAAAATTTAGTGCATGGGTAAACATGAGTGTTTCAGAAAATTCACTTACCATGATGAGACTGACGTCATTTTTAAGTGCTTATGCAGTCATTGTGAGATAAAAGCAAATGTTGTGTAGTGCTTTTTTGACCTGAAAAACATAAAAGAACATTACACTTGTTTAGTCTTTTCCAGAGAGCACAAATCAATCTGTCAGTATGTGTACCACATTAAGAATGTGTTTCGTTCAAAAAGGAATGTGATCCATTTACAAGAGTGTGTCACTGACAGACCTAGAGAAGTTTAATGAAAATGTCACACCTCAGACGTGTGGTAGAAAGAAGCACTATTATTATATAAGCCTAGGTTTGCCGTTTATTAATAATTTTTTGTATTTTAGAAGCATATTGAGCTTTTTCAGGATATTTTTTGTATTCATTTTTGGTTTCAATTTGTACTGTTTCTACTTAGTATACTTGTTGGTTAAAGAAGGCAGCTGTGCAAACTTGAGTTTCACGTGATTGTCACAAATGACGCTGGGAAATTCACTGTAAAGTAAAACTCTGTGCAAGATCTCATTTGCATTGCAGTCTGGACACTGGAGGAGTGGAAATGTGTCATGTTTCTATCACTGCTGTTGTAAAATAATAAAAATAATCTTGTCAAAATTAAGTTATGCTGTTTGCTGATTAAAAAAAACTTTTACTTTCAATAAAATGTGAAATAATAGACATAAATATATTGCAAATGTTTGTCATTTAAAACAGTTTTTTTTTTATGTGATCATTATGATCATTCTCATGCAAAGAACTTCCATCCTAAAATTTGCAATGGCATCCATGTAGTTTCTTATTTAGATATACAATTTATACTGAGAAATTAATACCATGAAAGTGTAAAATATTATTATTATTATTATATTAGTTTCCATTAAGTTACATCTTTTCTACTCATTATAGTACTGTGAGGTAAGATTTACTTACTTACTGTAATCTAGTTGTTACTTATTTACATTTAAAAAAAATATTTATTAATTTTTACACTATTTTTCTCTGAATTTTTAATGGGCCTACTACCACTCTCTTGAGGCCACATGAATATACACTGTATATGTATGTATATATATATATATATATAATAAGATTTCTTGAAAGACGTTTTAGGAAGTAACTAAATCTGTATTAAAATATTATGATGCCGTCGAACATATAGTTAGTAATTAGTAGGCCTATAAAGTTTACAAGAAAAACAACTATAGATAGCACACGTTAAACTGAGATTATCTACAAAACAGCACGGAGTATGTACACAGATTCAGCTGTTCGGGCTGAACGAATTCCAAGTCCCTAGTCTTTGATGAAATGCAAACCTTTCGAAGGGTTGGAGTACCCTCTAGTGATCATACAGGACAGTTGTCATTTGTCACTCGTGACTAAAACGCCATTCGGTTGGAATTAAATGCGCTTTAGATGTGTTTTATCGCAACAACTGTCTTGTTTGGGGTTTTTTGAACTTCACCTTGAAGGAAGAGCAGAAGCTAAAAGCATTCTGAAATAGTTGGGTAAGATATATTTCTTATTTCAGACACCTAGAGGAGATAAAAATGACAGTCGAAATAGAAATATACTAAAATATAGAAATATACAAAATATATTTAAATAACATAAAATGTTTTATCTTATAAATGATATAAAATATATTCACAGCTAATGAAATAAGCACATATATACAATTTATACTTTATACTATTTATAAAATAATCATTCGTCAACCTGGTTCAAGCCTTGAAGCCTCTGCTAATGAGCTGATGTTCAGGTGTGCTCTATAGGGGAAACATTCAAAATATGCAGCACTGGTAGATGATTCAATCTGATGATTCAATCTGCGCATACACCTTCTGTTGGAGATGGGAGATATCTGAAAGATGCTTCTGTGCCCGAACAATGAGTAACAGGGCGTTGTTACATACCACCACTACTCAACAGGAATAACAGGGCAACAGGAATGAAAAAATATATATTTTCTTATGAAATTGTAATTAAATATAAGCTAATTCCATATCATCCATATGTTTTAGACACTGGGTATTTCTTCTTTATCGGTAGAACGACACTCTGAGTTAGGGTTAATATAGTTAGCTAAACTAACTAAAACCTTAAAAATGCATTACTGTCACTTGAAATTAAATAAAACCGAAATAAATACTTTTTTATTTAAGCTAGTTTTCAAGGAAACATTTTTAATTTAGTATAACTTTAATGTACTAAAATACTAAAACTGAAATAAAAATGACTAAAAGCTATATAGGCATAAATAATAATAATAATAATAATAAAGCTTGAACTAAAATAATAATAATAAAAAAGGAGAAGATTCAAATAAAAACTAATTCAAAATAATAATAAAAACCATAATAGTATCTCAATGATACTAAAATAACACTCCTGTGAGTTTTTACTTTCATGTGTTTTGAGGCCATTTTAAACGGAAAGAATGATAAGGTGCAACAATTATTTTACTTATTAGAAAAAACGTAGCGACTGTTAAATCGTTAATGACCTCAACGTACATTTTTAAAATGGTATAATATATTTTTATGGTTTGGGTTTGACATACTACACTATTACTTTAAATGCACATTTTAAAAGCTCACAAAAAAAAACCCCTGCTGGACACAACGAAGGTTCACGCCCATTTCCGCCACTTTGGCCAATCACGTGCGGATCTATTGCCCTTATATGGAATTGAACCCGCCTCACTTTGTTGCTTCATCCAATGAAAAGCCAATAGAACGTGGTTGGCTGTAGTTTATGGCGATACAATAACAGTATCAAAAAACGCTAGAGTGAGTGACCGTTGTTGAGACCGTCAGTGAAAGCGGTTACACGCCTTCTCAGGATATCAGATCGTTCATTATTAGCCTACTCTACAGTCAGGTGTTAAATTATTCTACCGTGGATTATTTAGCCCGTGATCCCTCCGCAGGAGTCGGACACCTCATCGGTGTTTTTAGCGAAAGGATGAAGTAGTTTCTGTGGCACACTGAGATCCGGAGCTGATCGCCAACTACAGTAACGTTATGCGGTTTATTGGGAACATATATGACCATTTCTGATCTGAAGCTCACTCAGTAGTTTGCTACAGAAATGGTATCGCTGACCATTTTTCTGCCTTTGGCTCGTTTTCAAACCTCCTGAATTTTTACACTTGAGCAGGACCGAGTGGGTTTTGGCACATTAGTATACATGCTCGAGGCGCAACATGTCTTTGTACATGAGTGCTGGGCAGTCATAACTGATCTGGGGAAAAACAAGGGGAAACTCCCCTCCGAAGACTCCTGAACAATGACCGGACCAAGCGCCACCAGCAGCGGCTCAACGGCCAAGATCAGCAGACACGGTCGGTCTAAGAGCAGCAGTACTTACTGTCACACTACCGGTCCGGCTGCTGAATCCTCCTCATCCACTGCCGCGAACAACACTGGTAGGTCGTCCGGTGAGGAAGAGGAGAAAGACGGCGGGGTCCCGTTTTTCGTGAACAGGACGGGCTTTCCAATAGACACCGTCACCTGGGAGAGAATGTGGTCACACGTCACCAGAGTTCATCCCGATGGACAGGAGATGGTGGATAGAATACGAAATGCAACACACCTCCCTAAAGTAAGTCGAAAGTAGTGGATTATTTATGTAGGCAGTGTCTGAGTCTCAAAACCCAGTGAGCTGTATGCCTAGACAATATTTTGGGTGTCATAAAGATGTCCAAAAATGCTGTCTTGATAATGATACCCCAAAATGTTATCTTGTTAGGAAGCTCATGTATATGTGATACACAAAATGTTGATAGGCAGCTTATTTATATAATCCCCAAAAATGTGGTACCCCAAAATATCTAAAAATGCTGTCTAGCTATGGCAACTTATTTATATAATGTCCAAAAAAGCTGTTATGTTGGGCAAGTTACTTGGTTTTGAGTAACAGCCACTGTATGTGTGTTTGTACAGATGTACAGTTAAAAAACAATTACCGGTAATGCAATGGATAAAAAAAGGACAATTGTCATACAATTGTTTTACATGTTTCTAGACATCTTTGAAGTACAATGGTACATGAATATAATAATTTTTTACCTTGGTATATATTAAAGTTTTCAGAGATAATACCATCTGATACATCACTGTACTATGGTAAACACATCTTCTCTGTCAAAGTAATATTTGACATAGTAACGTACAAAAGTTTGGGGTCAGTACTAACCATTTTTGTTTTTTGGAAGGAAATGGAATATTTTAATTAGCAAGGATGCGTTTAATCGATTGTACGTGTCAGTAATGGTAGATACGCAAAAAGTATCACGTCTACCACGAAATATTAAGCAGCACAACTGTTTTAAACATTAATAATAAGAAGAAATGTTTCTTGCAAACCAAATCGGCATATTAGAATGATTTCTGAAGGATCATGTGACACTGAAGACTGAAGTAATGGCTGCTTAATATTTAGCTTTGCCATCACAGGAATAAATGACATTTTAAAATATATTAAAATAGAAAATTGATATTTTAAATTGTAATAATATTTCAAAAATATGACTGTTTTTACTGTATTTTTGTTCAAATAAATGCAGCCTTGGTGAGCATAAGATATTACTTTCAAAAGCACACTCACAAAAAAAAAATCAACAGTTGAACCTCAAAATTGGCCTATATATGAAACCTTGGACACATTTACCAGAATAATGTTTATATATAAATAGCATCTCACAAACTGCCATTTGTGTGACCCAGTTTCCACCAAGAGGAAGTGCAGACTATGTGACATGTGAGTGGATTTACACTGTGCTACATTGTCCCTTCTCATAAATTTCATTACAAACCAGGCAAATGAGAGATCTGTTCCAACCAATGACAACTATGCAGAAACATGCCTCTGTTAATGCACATCAAATGAGGAATGATGCCATGTGACATTTTAGGACTTTCACTAGGATTAAGGTTGCTGCCATGTCCCTTTGTCACAATTTTGTTTTAACCTCCAAACATAAACCGATCAGACCTGATCAGGATTCATAGAGCATGCAGATTGAAGGGCCTCGGAGGGGAATAAAGTGAATCTTAATCACAGACTACGTAATCCTCAGTGCTCAGACGGACAGCATTCACAGGGTCAAGCAGTGTGTTTATTCTGGCTCTTTTGTTTTAGTTAACACTATTGTGCATTCCAGCATGCTCATTTGTGCTGATGCGTGCAGAACAAAGGCGTCTGATTGGTCGCAAGTGTTGAATCAGATCCCTAGATGTTAAAGTGATTTATTAAGGGACATTCCCCACCAGCAAGTGTTGAACAGGTGCGTGGAGTGACTCCATCAGATCAACCAGATTAGGAGTCACGCGAACGGCTGTGACACTAGCCAGACATGTTAGAGCCATAGAGTGACAGTCCATGGGAAAGAACTCACTGTGAACCTGTGAATGATCACATTGATGGAGAATCAGAGTCTCCAGGACCTTGGATCCAAGGACACGGCAGTTATTATGTAAACAAACCACATAGGCTACCAGTACAGCGGTGTCCATGCTTGTGCAGTTTAACAATATTTATAGCACAGATGCATTCCTAAAATCATCTTTTGGGTTTGTTTTTTGATACAATCCATTTGCTAGTGTGCTATTACAGATAATCCACATAATTTCTGTTGTTTTGTCTTGGTAAAAATGTATCCCATCTTCCACAGAATTATTAAGCATGCAGCACAGCTGTTTTCAACATTGATATTAATAAGACATTTTTCTTGAGCACCAAATCAGCATATGAGAATGATTTATGAAGGACTATGTGTGACACTGAATGCTGGAGTAATTGCTGCTGAAAATCAAGCTTTGCTATCACAGGAATATATTACATTCTAAAAGATATTAAAACAGTTATTTTAAATTGTAATAATATTTCAGAGTGTTACAGTTTTTGCTGTATTTTTGATCAATCAGTTGCATTCTTGGTGAGAATATGAAGCTTCTTTCAAAAACATGAAATCATTTCACCTACCAAGACCTAGCAATAATCCCATTTAAATGGTAGTGTATGCATGCCGAAATGTAGCCAATCCTTTGGTTTTTGGATGCAATCCATTTGCTAGTGTTATTAGGGATAATCTGCATAATTCCTGTTGTTTTGGCAGTTGGGCCTTTATCAAATTGTTTTTGGGGCACTCCTTGACATCTCAACCAAAGGTCCCCAGCTAAAAATGTGTTCTTTATGGTGAAAGAAATACATAAATGAAGAATAAAGCCAAAATATTAAATGTTATAATATTTACTAATCCACTATTTCTGAGGCCCTATATGATTCTGTCAAAAAGCATGTGTGTGTCACTTTGCATACAGCTGGTTCATCTGTTAAAGAGGAATGTCTGAAGAACAAATAATGTGGAAACTAGAAATATATCCTTTTATCAACATACCTGTCCCAAAAAAGATTATTTTTCCAAAGTTTCCGTGACTGTAACTCGGAATGACCCATTTGTTTTCTGCAATGACTTTGTTACTGTAACGACTGAAAAGTGTACATCTGTTCTCTTAGATGGACAAATGTTCTGCGCAGCTTGTATCGTCACCTACAGTATGTGAGTCTCAAGTTTCGCTACAGTCCCACGGGTGGGCAGAGGTCAGCTAACGGCCCTGTGAGTGTGGATTGTGGCCTATTTATTGCTGACCTCCTTTCAGGGAAGGAGAGACCCAGTTGAGCCAGTGGAGTAGAGCCTAGATGTAAACGAAACCTCTGTCAGAGAATTCAGACTGTCAGAATCAATATTCAGAGTGTCATTTGTATTCAAAGACACTTTTTGGAAATCAACACTCAACTGAAAGCCTGAACATAAATTAAAATGATAACTGTGCTGTGATAATTTCAAGCAGTGGTTCTCAACTGCTGGGTTTATGTTCTAATCTAGACAACAGGCAACAGGATGATAAATGTAAACTACCTGAGATTTTAAAGAAGTCTCTTATGTTCACCAAGGCTGCATTTATTTGATCAGAAATACAGTAAAAACAGTATATTGCTGATTTTTTGTTTACTTTTATACAGTACAATAAAAAATGTTGGTACTATGTTGAGTTGCCTTTTGAGTCTTGAAGCAAAACCAGTTGAGATGCACTGTGTTCAATAACACCATTCTAATGAGGCTATAAGTTCTTGTGACGTTTGTTGCACCTCAGGTTTCTAAACACCTCTATTTAAGTGCTGAGAAAGAATGTGTGTATTCGCACCTCTGCCTTCCAAAAGTTATTCTACTCCGAACAACAGCTTTGTTATTCTGCCATCATAACATTGGCGCAAAATACAATGCATTTCTGCACTTCTGTATCAAAAGGCTTCAGAAGTCAGCACAGACAGACAAGACCGTATTACCCTGCCTTTCTACAGTCTCTTCTGTTCTCTTGCACTGGGCAGATAGAGATAAAGAGGAAACGGTAGATGATTCCCTTTCTCATTTCCTCCTGTGACCCAGTAGCTCTTGCATGTCTCCAACACTCACGGTGCCCTTATTGAAAGTAAAAACCAATGGTAAATCCTGCCTGCATTTATGTGTCAAGCTTTGGTCTAATGCTGTTAATGTGTTGTAATAAAGAGATTGTTTCAGATAGAGGACAGCCTTTTTTCTATCTTTCATTAATTGCTTCTTTTCTTCTAATGAATGGAGGCTTGTGTGCGAGAGGATGACCTTTATTCATTGCTAATTCTCTTCGCGGTTAGAAGTGTCATTGTAGGGGTTTCAAATGATCAATGAAGCACTATTTCTATAGATGATAAGGACTTTTCATGCCATTGAGACCTCAGAATCTGATTGATGAATCTCCTTGTGGTTACAAAAGTTACCTTGTGACTAGGTTGCCAACTTCAGGAGGATAAAAACAAGTGACAACCTCGAACCTCCCTTTCTTAATACTACATTTCATTTAAGATTTAAAAGGATAGGTCTGCCTAAAATGAAAATTGTCATCATTTACTTGCCCTAAAATCGCTCCAGAAATGTCTTTTTACTGCAGGAAATGAAGGAATATATTTTTGTTTCGACTGTTCTTGTCCATATACAGGTGCATCTCAATAAATTAGAATGTCGTGGAAAAGTTCATTTATTTCAGTAATTCAACTCAAATTGTGAAACTCGTGTATTAAATAAATTCAATGCACACAGACTGAAGTAGTTTAAGTCTTTGGTTCTTTTAACTGTGATGATTTTGGCTCACATTTAACAAAAACCCACCAATTCACTATCTCAACAAATTAGAAAATGGTGACATGCCAATCAGCTAATCAACGCAAAACGTCAGTGGTGTCCGAAACAACACTAGACTTCATTGACTTTCAGTATATGGACAAAACACTGAGACATGAACAGAAATTAAATGCTGCATGATCACAGTATATGCCTGCAGCTATGTACTTCTTTATATCTGTAACATCTTGTAATGTCATACTGAAGTATCACGCATTATTACGCACATCAATTTAGCTTTTGCCAAGGCAGATTTTAACACTGGAGAATTATGACTCTGCATAATTCAAGATGACACTTGCTCAACTTGATGTTTTTAATATAGCAACAAATCCAGTTGAAACCCAGCAAATAAAAGTTAGCTAGAAGTATGTAACATCAATAACGTGACACTAGGATAAAAATATATGCACAAACAAATATTGGCCAAACCTGAATTTACTCCAGTCTTTAGTGTCACATGATCTTTCTAATATACTGATATACAGGATTCTTTGATGAATAGAATGTTCAAAAGAGCAGCATTTATTTGAGATAGGAATCCTTTGTAACATAATAAATGTCTGTTAATTTTGATCAATTTAATGCTAAATAAAAGTTTAAGGATGTAGTTCGCTAATTCTCTCTCTGTTTTCACAGCACTTCGTGCCATCGGTTCCAAACTTTAAGCCATCGATGTCTGTGCCTGATTGGCTCCATGCTGTCCAGAACTACATGAGAAACTTGCAGTATCCTTTACCCTCCACAAACCGTTTGCTCTGGAAAAGTTTAACTGATGTATTCTAAACCTCTGCTTCTTCTGGATGCATTATGGATTCATGGGCACTCATTTCTTTGGAGTGTCAGTTATGCTTTTTCGCTCAGTGTAATTTATTCAGTCAACTTGAGTTACTCAAAGTGCTTTTTTGGTTGGAGTGTCAGTCACTTTAATGTAGAGACATATTAGCATGGGTCTGCATACTTCTGGTAGTCTGATTTTTACCGTTTTCTTCCTCATGCTTTAAAGGCTGCCAGTGAAAATGGGTGGCTTTGATATAGATTAAAGGAATAGTTCACTCAAAATGAAAATTTGCTGGAAGTTTATACACCCTCAGGCTATCCAAGGTGTAGATGAGTTCGTTTCTTCATCTGAACAGATTTTGAGAAATTATTGATTAAAATTTGCATTACTTGCTCACCAATGGATGATCTGCAGTGAATGGGTGCCGTCAGAATGAGAGTTCGACACTTGATTAAAACATCACAATAATCCACAAGTAATCCACACGACTCCAGTCCATCAATTACAGTCTTGTAAAGTGAAATGTTGTGTGTTTGCATGAAACAATCCATCAAGACATTTTAAATTCAAATCATTGCTGCTAATATACGAGTCATCTATCCATAATATTATTTTCTCCAGTAAAAAAGTTGTCTTGTCTGAATCGGAAGCAAAAACACCATTACAAACGAAAACAGATTTGATGTTGTTTTTGATGTGAGAGGACAACGGGATGGACTTTTTCACTAGTGGAAGCATTATTATGGTTTATGAACGCAGCTGTTCACTTCACAAGATGTTAACAGATGGACTGGAGTAATGTGGATTGCTTGCTTATTATTGTGATGTTTTTTTTCCAGAAGTTTGAACTCTCATCCTGACGGCACCCATTCACTACAGAGGATCCATTGGTGAGCAAGTGATGTAATTTTGAATTTTTTCCAAATCTGTTTGATGAAGAAACAAACTCATCTACATCTAGGATGGCCTGAGGTTGAGTACATTTTAAGCAAATTTTCATTTTTGGCTGACCTATTCCTTTACGTTGGATATTGCCTTGTCTATGCTACTTGATCGTTAGATGACTTCAGCTGCTGTGGCTATTTATATTCATCATTGTGTGCGATTAATATATCAGCATCTGAATTTCCTCCCACAAATACAGCAATGTCTGTGAAGGGTAATGAGTATGTAGGGTTCAACAGGATATTGTTCGCAGCTGTGCATTTTGACACGCATGAGTCACAATGAAAAAACAGGAAAACAAGGCTTCCTAAATGAGCCGTACAAACTTCACGTAGCTCCTTAACTGCTGACAGATACAACCATACGGGAACGCAGTTTTTTGAGATTAAGAAAACCAGACCTCTGAGTGGGTAAGTGATGCCATCACTGAGGCATTTCATCATCTTGTCTGTCTACCCCGTCTTTCCTGTTTTTAGTCTTTTCTTTTTCCTGTTCCTTTTTGTTTTACACTTATTTTGTGCTCTTGGTGGAAAATCTCTTTTAAAAAGCAGGTGTGATATTAATTTAAAATAGTGCCAACATGCCTTTTTACAAAATATAAAGCTTATAACCA
The DNA here is from genome assembly GCF_001515625.1 of Sinocyclocheilus rhinocerous. Classification (NCBI taxonomy): domain Eukaryota; kingdom Metazoa; phylum Chordata; class Actinopteri; order Cypriniformes; family Cyprinidae; genus Sinocyclocheilus; species Sinocyclocheilus rhinocerous. Next base: position 324,553 of record NW_015626862.1, read on the forward strand.
GACATGAAAACAAGTTTTAGGTTAATTTTAGATTGAAAAGAAGTCACTGACCCTGTATTGCATCAATCTTATCTCTTTCCAGGTTGATGGAGACCGCCAGAGAGATGATACGAGAATCACTTCCCATCAAATGCCTTGAAGCAGTTATCCTTGGAATGTATCCTTTAGCTTTACTGACAACAGTGTTGTTATTGTTAACAAATACTAAAACTATTAAAAACTGTTTTATTAATTGAAAAAAAAAAACAGAAATAAAATAAAATATAAATATTGTATGTGACCCTGGACCACAAAACCAGTCTTAAGTTGCTGGAGTATATTTGTAGCAATAGCCAAAAATACATTGTATGGGTCAAAATTATCGATTTTTCTTTTAAGCTAAAAATCATTAGGATATTAAGTAAAGATCATGTTCCATGAAGATATTTTGTAAATTTCCTACCATAAAAATATCAAAACCTAATTTTTTATTAGTAATATTCATTGCTAAGAACTTCATTTGGACAACTTAAAAGGCGATTTTCTCAATATTTCGATTTTTCTTGCACCCTCAGATTCCAGATTTTCAAAAAGTTGTATCTCGGCCAAATATTGTCCTATCCTAACAAACCATACATCAATTGAAAGCTTATTTATTCCGCTTTCAGAATACGTATAAATTTGTGGTCCAAGGTCACATATGACAAACGTTTAAGATAAGTTTAACGACCAAAATTACTAAAACTAATAATGAAATGAAAATAAATTAAAGATAAATAGAAATATTACGAGTAATTGTTAAAAAAATGCTATAATTGTGTACATAAATAATGATTGATTGAATGCATTCTCTCAGTTGAAATCAATGAAACATGCATGGATAAATAATTTACAATATGATCAATAACAAGCATTAGAAAATAGATAGATGTGGGTAGCACTCACACTTTCTTCCGAAAATGTAGAAATCTAGTGCCTTTTTGTTTTAGTCTTGAACATCTTTCAGTCCCTAATGTATAAATCAGTTCTTATAAAAGTAATTATCACCATCGGGAACATGGAGCACAGTTAATTTGTCATGGGAAAGCCCCATTTCTCCCTTACTTTTATTTTTATTGTTGATTTCTCAATTGCTGAAATTGGGATGGAGGACTAAGCAGAGATCTATCAAAGGCAATGTGCTTCAAATCACTGTCTTCCCTCATGATCCCCCACCCCTTCAACTCAGCCCGTAGCTTTTAGGCTCAGCTGTTGCTAGGAAACTAGGAGTCGTAGTAGATTCTCCTGAAGGGAGGCGCAGCTTCCTGTCCATGCAGTCGATGCAGCTGTGCCATTCAGTGCCACTGGGAGGGTGAGTTCTTTCAGGAACTATTAGTGTCAGTTAGCTCATCAGATCCAGGCCAAGGGTTAAAGGTGTGGTTGATTGCGATTTCACTTTTTTTAACGTTAGTTAGTGTGTAATGTTGCTGTTTGAGCATAAACAATATCCTCAAGGTGAATGTCATCTTTGTCCGTGCAAATGCCAAGTGCAGCAGAGAAATGTTGTGGAGATCTGCTTTGCAGATTGCGGTGTTTCACGAGAGCCGCAGTGAGGACTTCACTTTGAGTTAAGCCCTCATGGGTCATTAGTTGCAAATAGATGCTTTCGCTTCATGCAGATTTGTAGTGGAGAGCGGGAGGATGAAGGGTTCCAGTTTACGTCACTTTGAGATTTGTATCTTTGTGTACAAAACCCGTCTTTTAATCTATAGCGCTCTCAAGGGTTTTTCCTTCAGTCCCAGAGGACTCAAACATCATAACAATGAGTAGAGTATCAGAGAACACTGAGGCTATTGTTGTTGTAAATTTAAGGTTGCTGTAAGCCATTTTAAAAAAAATACTGCACATAAAAAGTTCTTACTAGACAAATATATAAATGGAAAAACAATCATGTTAAACCCTCATTCTGACTCTCTGTGTGAAATGATCCATTTTTAGTCATATGCAAATGTATTTGCCCTTATAACGTCACAAATCCCACAATATCCAAATGAGCCATTTCTACAGTAGAGCTTGATTAAATGATTAAATGTCATGACCCCTTTAAAAATCTGTTTAAATGAAAAAGAATAGCAGAATTCACACCACAAGTATAACGAAATGGTGCTGAAGAACAATATTGTTGGAATCACTTCCAAAACTTTTTTTTTTCAGCTGATGAATGATAAAAACATCGACAGCCAATCAGAATCCATTCTGCTTTAAAGAGTTTGAGTGTTTAGAGTGGCAGATGACAAAACTGCAGCGCGTGCTTATAATAAACAGAACTATCATTATTAATGATTATCATTATTGTTATCTTTGTAGTTCTTGGTGTGAACTTGCTTTTACCCAATCAGAACATAACCAATTGTGTGAGCTTGGGGGCGGGGCTATACCTAGTGCAATTCCATTTGTTGTTAATAGTAGCGCAGAAACCATTTATGACAACTTAAAAAAACATTTCAGTTGGGTCTGAACATCAAAAAGAAGATATCCCGATAATAATTTTTTCAACTGTAGGTGTCCACGATGGATTTACCCCAAAAAATGGGATGTAAAACTAGTTTAGGCCATATTCTTTTAAACTTTTTAAATCTGCAAGGTCAGCATTTTTAACTGTTATATCACAAGGACAACCCAAGGAGAAGTGTTTGGTCTTCACTTATTTTTCATACAAAATTTGGATAGAAATGAAGTTATCAAAAGACTGTCTGCATATTCAAATGAAGACAAAATGAAAACACGGTGTGCTTGGAACCTATAGCAGAAGTAATCCCCGCAGGTTTAAGTATGCGTGCATTGCAGATAAGAATGTTGAAATTCACGGCACTGCTGCTGAGAGGATCACATGGCCCTGCTGATGGGTAATGTGATCCTCTGGTGTCTTCTCATTACAACACTGCTGGGGGGTTTTGTGGGTGTGTGTATTTGTGTACACGGAGAGAGAAGGAAACTCAAAAGAGCTGCAGACGAACAAAACCACACTGAATGAACCTGTATTTACTTCGAATAACAACAAGTTTTGTGTTCAAAATGCTACAAAAGAATAATGGGCTTGAGTTAACAATTCTCCTTTTGAAAAAAATCTAAATGTAACTTTGCTTTCTCACTGTTTTGTCTTATTACGTATGATTCACCAGTGTAAAAAATTATTCTGTAAAAAATGTTTGCTTTACTTAACAAAATGTAAAGATTTTCACCAACCAGTAACAACGTTGCTGCTGATGATACCAAGGCCTCAATTAATATTAACCTATTTGCAGCCTACTGTTCGTGAGCCAAATCTTTTATTATTGCTTGGACAAAATGCTGCAGATTTCTTTGTCAAATTGAAATGTCGAATAGAAAACTAAATTGAAATTTTAAAATAAACAACAAATCAAATAAATAAATAATACAAATAAAAGAAATCTCTTCATTGAAATTGAAATACACTTTAAATACACTTTATTCATATGAACAAAGGCTTTGCTTGTGCTCTTTCCAATTACAATTAAAGGCAACCACTGTATTAATCACGATCCAAACAAAGATGCTGCATAAATGCAGCATGAGCAGTTATTTTATGTTCTGACTTTAGCTTTGTGAAACTATACTACATAAAACATCTGCACAAAACAAAAACAGTAGACGGGCTGAATGAGAACGCAATTTCACTCTCTGACAGCAGGTGGCGCTTATGGAACAACAGCGATACAGCGTTTCCTTGGTTACCACTGTAAATAAAGCAGCACTGCACTTATGAACACTACTATACTATGTATAATACAGAGGCAAGATGAAAAGAACATTCCATCTAAACTTTCCTAAAGACAGTCAGTTCCCCTCAGAGATACATTCATATGAAATCCCACTCCCAAATGTATCGCGATTCATTTAACATCTCAACCGATTTGAATGTGACGATTTGTGACAACCGGTGTATCATTACATCCCAACTGAGGAACAGCCTAACTGTTTGTGGACCACTGGAGTTTTTGATTTATAGATGAGAATGCTTGTGTTATGGAATACCAGCATATTGTGCTAGTGATTGTCTTTGAAAGGCAGATGGCAAAGCAGTGAAGCCATTCCAGTACGTTGCGTTGTGTTGTTAGAGACACATGGCTCAACAGATCTGTGGTATGTGCTCTTGGCTGACTTGGCAGCTTGAGCGATACCCAATAGGGCTGCACGATAAATCGCATGCGATATTTAATGCGCATCTTATTAGTAAAGCCAGTTCTGTAATCAGCGGTAAATCTCCATCACGTGCGGGCTTTCACATTGAGCAGCATGAACTACACAGAGCCGTTGTTCACTGACGAGCTGCGCAAAACCACGATCATATTTTGCGCATGTTTTGCGCAGCTTGTCAGTGAACAACGGCT
>NW_015626862.1:329166-333946 GCF_001515625.1 Sinocyclocheilus rhinocerous
GGCTTTACTGACAAGATGCGCGTTAAATATCGCATGCGATTTATCGTGCAGCCCTAATACCCAACAGCAAAAAGGCACAGGCACACTGTTTACTGACAAGTGTGATGATAATGATTAATTTAAAGGGTGGTTGCAAAAAATAAAGCATAATTTCCTCATTTTAGCAACCTCAAGGCAACATGAATTCAAAATTAGCATCAGAAAGGAGAACAGCAGTGATGCTAATCTCTTTCTGTTTTGTTTGTACTGTACTTCGTAAATAAAAATCATGGATACCCTAAAAGAAATACAACTAAGTTTACAGATGTGATTGATGGCATTAAAGGGGTCATATGATGCGATTTCAAGTTTTCCTTTCTCTTTGGAGTGTGACAAGCTGTTCGTGAATAGATAAGATCCCTAAAGTTGCAAAGACTAAAGTTGGTGAATTCAGTTCCTCTGTTTCCCCTTCGGCGCGCATGCTGACCAGTCTATGATGCTGACAAATAATGCTGACTCACAGCCGATCAAAAAGTAGTCTTTTTTTGTCCATAGCTGCAGATGGGTCCTGGTGTGAACCCTGCTGATACACTTACAGCCTGGTGACTCCTCGTGGCAGCAACTGCCGCACCATGTGTTGCCATGCCGCAGTGAGCACAGATCACTTACATAAGACCACAGAAGAGATCAGGCAGAGACAAGGAAAAGCCCAAGGGGAAGGCCAGTCTAGCTGAGTGTCTGCTGACCAACTTCAGAATCAGAATCAAAAATAACTTTATTGCCAGGTATGTTTACACATACGAGGAATTTGTTTTGGTGATAGAAGCTTCCACAGCACAAAGAGATTACAGTGACAATACACAGTGAAATATTGGGTGGTGTGTACTGCTGAATGTTCAGCAATTCGTCCCTGGTGAAACTGATTGTGGGAATATAGCTAAAAACGGGACAAACTAACAAAAACATTAAAACAACTGGAGAGCTCCACACCGAGGCGGCCATGTTGTAAGCAGATACAATCACTCCCCTGCAACATCATGGAAAGAGAAGGTTTTTGTTCGACTTGAGATGTTCGGCTTTTTATATTAATGTTATTAGAGTTTGGGTTGTCCATATTTTATCTTATCACGGTCACTTTTTAGTCAGCTGACTAAAAGCTGTCGGTTCTGAGAATATACTCACAAATGTTAACTGTCATATATCTTAATAGAGTCTGAATTGAAAAACTGGTTGTTAAGGGCAGCTTCTTATTGACCTAAAGTAAGTCATTAGCTGATCGATTTTCAGGAAGTAAGCAAAACTAAACTTACTGAAAGCTCTGATTGGATTTGGAAAAATCAATAGTACACACCAAGTTAAAAACCTTGGGGAGGATTTGGTATTTTTCATGAAACACTTTGGTATCCTCCTGAATTTTAACACTGATAAAAATCAGTTTGCCATTTAATTATTACTTCATTAACGAGCAGCTGCTATTTTTTGACTTGAACATTTTTTGACTGATTTCACCCAACCTGTCGTGTTTAAACCCATCACCCATCACAAATGAACGTTAGCGAAATCCTTGACCCTGTGTTGCCAGCTACCTAACCAACGGTCTGACCTCCGTGGAACGGTTCCCCATCAGCTTTAAGACCCAGTTCTCCGGCCACCACTTCCATCACGTGGTGCTGGGCGTTTACTGTAACGGCCGATATGGCACCCTGGGTATGAGTCGACGTGCTGACCTTATGGACAGATCTCTGAGCTTCCGTACGCTCAGCGAGTTGGTGTTCGACTTTGAGGACTCGTACCGCCGCTACCAGCACACCATGAAGAAGATCAAAATTGGCCTGTACGTGCCCCACAATCCTCACGTTTTCCAGCCTATTGAGTGGAACTATCTGGTGATCAACGCCTGCAAGCAGGGCCGTGAGGACATGCGCAAAGAGCTGGAGAAGCATGGCCGTGACATGAGGATGAAGGTGAGTCCATAGCCTTCTAAGATACAGTGTTATATTTAGTATCATTGATATAATATGGTATTTTTGTAAATATTTTGAATAAAATTGTTTTAATTTTAGTTTATTTATATTTATTTAATCATTTTAGTACTAAATAAGTAGGTGTGTGTGTGTGTATATATATATATATATATATATAAATAAAATTATTTCAGTTAATATTTATTTTATTTCCAGTAATGAGAATTGTTTTATGCTTAACGGCTATTTTCTAAATGCGTTATTGCATTTGCATTATTTATCTTATTGTGAGCAAACCTATTTTATTCAATTAATTTTTGATTAAATAAAATTGTAATCAATACCATTGCTATATTATTGATATCGTTTATAAATATATTATTGGTAAATTATAAATATTTTATTGATTTTTTTTATATTTATATTTTTGTTGCCTTATAATTTTGCCAAAATGACATCTTAGGTTTTTGGAACAGAGATCTAATGTCCCTCTCAAAAACTAAGCTAGGTCAGTATGAACTAAATAAGGTTCTGTGGGAGGCGGAGCACATTACAAGGATCACACTTTTTATACTCTGTGTTATTTTAAAATAAACACTTGGAATGTTTTTCCCTGGTTAAATTATGACTGAACCAGGTTCAGGAGAATCTTTATTTGTCCTTGGCCGTTTATGAAGAGCTGCATAAGACCAGCATAATAGCTTGACATCATCTGTATGACTGTAACATGGGACATGTTTATCATCTAGACAGTAAAAAGTAGGTCATGTGCTCCCAGTTTCTCACATGCAGTCTTGACTTGTATGGATGACCGCAGTCAGCTGTGACATAGTTTCCATGAACCACATGAGCAGACAGTGGAAACTGCTCTGGATGTTTAAAAGTAATGTAGGTGTCTTTTTATGGATGTTGAGGAATTTGGGGCTCACTCTTTAAAACATTGCATTTGTGATCTTATTGTGAACGATTCATCCATGCATGCATCATTTTTTACTTTTTTTTTTCATTTTTAATATTTTTTTACTTTGTAATCAAAATGCCATAACTAAAATATATTATTAATATTTTTATAAATATATTATTTATATTTATTTATATAAAGAGAATGTAATTCCAGAGAGTGGAAATTTCACTCTAGACTCTCTTTGAGTGGAATGTAGGCGTATTTTTATGGATGCTGAGGAATTTGGGACTCGCTCTTCAAAACCTAAATGTTTTTGCAACTTGTCTTTTATGTTTAGGCTATATGAACATTTCAGAGCATGTGACAGGAATATATATGTATAATATATGTGCATTTTCTGGAACAAAGCCTTTTTGACTAACCAATTACTAAACTAGTCATCTTTGAGTCAAGGACATTACAATTATATGAGTAATGAGTTTGCAGAAATAAAATCTAAATTTATTATTGCAGTCTACCTTGAAGGAGTTTCTTAATGTACTGAACACCCAGCATCTGGCATCATCAGCATGGAGCCGACAGAGTCATTCATAATGAACCTCATTGTAAAAATCAACTTTTAACGACTGAGAACATCTCAATGTCAAGTTGCCTCTCATCACTTGTGCAGCTCATTTGGGGAAAACACGATATATAGAGCGATTGAGAGTTTGGGAAATCTGTTGTCTAGTAGCATAATGAAGTTAATACTACTACATAATGGTCTATCTGGAACTGTGTTGAACTGGTTTAAATCTTATCTTTCAGAACGTTCTCAGTTTGTTTACCTGGAGCCTTACCGTGCCGTACCATGCAGTGGAAAAGTGCCATTAGACTGCGCCTTTGTGTCAGGGTGTCCCTCAGGGGTCAGTTTTGGGACCTGTTCTATTTAGTATTTACATGCTGCCTCTTGGGCAGATTATTCAGACGTATGGCCTGGGCTATCATTGTTACGTGGACAATACCCAGATTTATATTAGCACTCAGCCTGATTGCACTTCTTCCTTTTTAACTCTTTCTGCCTGTTTGCTGGAAATTAAGGCATGGATGAAACAACTTTCTAAAACTAAATTGTTCTAAAACTGAAATTGTATTAATTGGCACTCCATCTAATATTACTAAGTTTAGTCATTTTAAACTTTCAGTCGACAATACCCAAATATCTCCTCCTCAGGTGTGTAATTTGGGTGTGATTTTTGATGCGCAGTTGACTTTTAATTCTCACTTCAAAAACATAACTAAAATAGCTTTTTTCCATGTTCGTAACATTGCTCGCATTAGACCCTTTCTTTCTAGGCCTGATGCTACTGCTGCTGCACATATAACACATATGAATAACCCCCGCATAGCATACATGAATCATCTTGTAGCAGATCTATACAGGTGGAGCTGGGGAAGGTGGACGGGTTTTGACTTATACATCCTCACGCCATCACATTACCCTAGTGCTCCAGCAACTTCATTGGCTCCCGGTTCGATCACGTATTGATTTTAAAACTCTGATTTTAACATATAAAGCAGTGCTTGGGCTGGCTCCAGATTACATTTGTGACTTGGTAAGTCTTTCCACGCCTTCTCACTCTCTCCGCTCTGCTGGTTGTTTTTCCTTGTATCAGCCTCGTTGTCAGGGCTTAAAATTCTCCGGCACCGTGCCTGATCTCTGGTGTGCAGCGTTTGGCTGCGGGAAAAAATATTTCTACATTTTAAAAAAAATAAAATCTTGTTGATTGATATCACTTTCGAGTACATGAGTTCGCCTACCAATAGTATGAGAGGAGCACAGCTTTCACTCTCAACCAAACTAACATTACTAGCCAATCAGAATGTTTTGCTCTTATAAACACGAGACGCGCATAATAGTATCCTATTGCGGAGCAGCAGACCTGCTGAATGG
>NW_015626862.1:334340-336912 GCF_001515625.1 Sinocyclocheilus rhinocerous
AAAAATCTTGTTGATTGATATCACTTTCGAGTCCATGAGTATGAGAGGAGCACAGCTTTCACTCTCAACCAAACTAACATTACTAGCCAATCAGAATGTTTTGCTCTTATAAACACGAGACGCGCATAATAGTATCCAATTGCGGAGTCGCAGCCCTGATGAATGGAGAAGCGCAACAAAAAGCTGCAAGGCGCAATGGTCAAAGATATCCATCTAGCGCATATTTACATAGAATAACTAATTAAAAAGCAGCGAAGCTTTGTAAACAGCTCAGAGTAATCATGTCATCTCCATAAAACGATATGATTGTCAGAACAAATTTACTGGGATTTAAAAAAAAAAAAGGTCCTGTTCACACATGATCTATTAATGGTAACTTACTGGTAATTTACCAGTACTGTATGTGTGAAAGGGGCTAAACTCTTCCTCTGCATATGCTGTGAATTTGAATTGCTTAACGTTCATCTGGAAAAACAGTGTGCATTATCTCACTAGATTTGTAACGTAAATCATTTATAAAACTTTGCTAACACAGGAGAATACATCAACCTATGTCTAGATATGCCATGTATTGTACATCGGGATTTCAAAATAAATGTTTCTGCATGTGGCCAAATATTAAAATGAAATGGATTTAAACATTGTTTAATCACGCTGTAAAGTGAAACTTCACCAGGCCGTTGGCGCCCTCTGCAGGTATTTGTTTTAATACATAATGTACTTAAGTTGGTTATGCTCATATTATGTATAGGCATATTACATTATGTATTTTAACAGTGTTGTTCAATACAATCATGTAATTTCTTAGTTTTGATATTTTATTTGAGCCAATTATTATTGCCTCATCGTTAGTTTATATATAAATAGTCATACTAAAGCCTGGTTTTCACTTAGGTCTGTTTGTTGAAAAAAAAAAATCAGATTACTCAGTTGTCAAAATAATCAGTAGTTACAGCCCTAGATTAGTTAAAATATTTCTAAATACAACTGCATTGTTTCCGCCCCCCTAAAATAATGGCAGGGGAAACACTGGGGGAGGGCTTTTTCCTATAACGTGCCTAAGTTGTGGAATGCATTACCTGTTTATTAGGAATGCTGCTTCCTTGGATTGTTTTAAGAAACTTCTTAAGATGTATCTTTTTACTGAAGCTTTTAATTTATGACTATTACTATGATTTTATTTTTGATATTTGTAGTTTTGGTTGACTTGTTATTTTGTTTGTATATGTTGTAGCGCTTTGTCCAATCAAAGAACGAACCCGAGGCAAGTCTTTATCACCGCGCCGCCGAGCAGGCAGCAGCCCTCAAAGACGCCAACATGTCCACAGAAGAGACAAATCGTAAGTAATGGACACTTTGATGTTGAGGAAACTCAGTTCTGAGAAATAAGCTGTGAAAAATATCCACTTGTGTGTAAGTCACTTGGTAGAAAAGTTTCTGTCAAGAAAATAAGTATAAATGCAGTCTTAAGCTGTCAGTGGTTTATTGGCAGCTGTGACTCATCATGACTTGCAGCAGGCCATGGAAGCTTAAAAAAGTAATTACTTGGGTTGCATTTATTTAATGTTGACATATTTTTAGTGATCTTCATATTTCGGGTGATTATGCTCTTGGAGTGTAATTAGACAGCTTTTATTAATAATCCTCTGAAAATGAGCCATTCAAGGAGCGTTTACAATGACAGGGATTAAATCTGATGTCACCAAGATGCTGTACTGCTAAAAAAAAATTTTTTTTAATTATATATATGTAGGTTATAATATGTATGTTGTTGTGCAGCTTAGTATTTTGTGAATTTTTTGGTAATATTATAAATGAATGTCTTTACCATCACTTTTGATTCAATGCATCCTTCCTGAATAAAATAAAACTTTTGAATGGTAGTGTATAGATGTATTTATTTATATATTAAGTTCTCTTTTACTATACAGTACACTACTGTTCAAAAGTTTCTTATGCTCATCAAGACTGCATTTATTTGGTCAAAAATAAATTAAAACTGTAAGAAGAAATTAATACTTTTATTCAGCAAGGATATGTTAAATTGATTTTTAATATTTGTTTGTACATGTAGCGCTCTGAGTGTTAAGAAAGGCGCATTACAAATAAAATGTAGTATTATTATTATTAATATTAATGTCATCAAGTTAATGAACGTAAGGTGGAGCTTTTCATAACACTAGCTTTATTTGTGCTGCGCTCGCTATCGCTAATGAGAAAACACAGTTAGAGTGATTCAGCGTTTGCTCCCTGGGGTGTGAAAAAGTTCAGGCCCTTTTTTAATAAACTGATTGTAGATCTGTCGTTCTTTAGCACCGGATCCCTGTCGGGTTGATGATTATTCCTCATCTGTGACTTTCTCTGCTTGCCTTTTTCCACCTGGAAGATTTCAAGCCCTTTTTCATTGTAATTGCCTTGAAATCTTAATTTCATCTCCAAACTGAAGATAAAAATGATCTTTAGTACCTCATAGCTATATATAAATTTACATATTGTTGCACACGTGTGTGTGTGTGTGTGTGTGAAGTGTATTTTTATATATATATATATATATATATATATATATATATAT
>NW_015626862.1:337235-376065 GCF_001515625.1 Sinocyclocheilus rhinocerous
AGTATCCTTTCAAATGTTAAAGTTGCCACAGTCATTGCATGCTTTGCATGTGCTGCCCCGCCCCCGAAAAAAAGTTCAGACTCAGGATTTTTTTTTGCTTTAACCCCTGAGAGTTTCATGCCAGAACTCTGTGTGTGTATATATATATATATATATATATATATATATATATATATGCTCACCAAGGCTGTATTTATTTGATAAAAAAAAACAGTAAAAACAGTAATATTGTGGAATATTTTATTATATAACAGTTTTCTGTTTTAATATACTTTGTAATGTATTTCATTTTTCAATTTTCAGCATCATTACTCCAGTTTTTAGTGTCACGTGATTCTTCAGACATTTATTTGGTCAAAAGTAAATTAAAACTGTAAGAAGAAATTAATACTTTTATTCAGCAAGGATATGTTAAATTGATTTTTAAAAAAAAGTGATAGTAAAGACTTGTATTGTCACAAAAGATTTTTATTTTGAATTCTATTCTATTTTAATATTCATTCAATTAAATCATAGACTTTTGAAGATTAATAAAAACTTTAGGCTGTTTTACAATTCCTGTTTTTTTTCCATCGCCAATAGAATTAAGACATTTGTTATTAATACTTAGCCTTTTTATGAGCTAAAGATTTATAAAACTGAGGTAAATTTTTTTAATTTGCACACTGTTCCTATCTATTTTTAGTTGCAAATGCAAGTGAAATGCTCACACTGTCATGCCCAGATGTTGAGCGGTGGTCACTGAGGTTACTGAACACTGAAGAAGACACACATTGTCTGCTCATGTTTCGTGTCCATGCAGTGGCTTTAACCCAGTGTATTCTCATTAGAGCTGTGATGGTGACACTGTGAAGCAGGTGCAGGCGATCCGTTGATTAATCTCTTCTAGCAGCACATGGTTGGCCGCTTCTCGTGTTACTAAAGCACAACCCTGTTCCTCTCGTCCAGGTGCTTGACTTATGGATTCAAAGTTTCTATAGCAGCGCAGCGCAAATACTGGCGGAGGAGCTCTTTTATTGTGCCGAGTGGAGCAGATAGCCCCTTTTAGCACTACTGATCACTTTACAAGTGAGACTTCGGGCTGCTTTTGTCTGTGGTGTTGAGGAAATAAGGTTCCTTTCTTTTTAGTGCCGCCCCTGGGAAATATAGGCAGTGCACTGTATCTACTAAGAAGAGTCATAAAAAGTGACATAGTGGTAGATAGCAAAGCTTCCTCTCTGAAAGAAGTGGTCGTTTTAGAAAGACATATATACATAGGGATCCCTAAGCTGTGGGAAAAAAGACCTAGAGCAGGGAGTTAGGGGTAATTATTTAAGCAAAGTGGCGTTTTAAACACTTGCAGCTGATGTGACACTCCTCTGCTGTCAGTACAAGCTGCCCTCGGGCAGTACACTGGGTTGGCGTTCGCTCTAATAGGATGCGAGTCCAATGCAACAGCTGTGGTGGATGCGGACTTCATTGACATGTCACGCTGAAATGAATCAATGAATAATCCTTCCGCATAAACATACAGTGATAATCAGAAGGTCCTGTTTATGTTTTAGCATTTCAGAGCTCAGCGTCTGATGATGTAACTAAATCCTCTGAAGCACCAGAGGATGTGTGGGATCATGTTAAAGCTGCTGTGCTTTCGTTTGCTTGTGTGTTTGCCAATGCTCTGTGAATTTTAGCTGGCGAAATACATATGATTGTGAATTTCACGTTGGAGCAAAAGATTTCTCCATACAGAATTTGCCACGGGCTTAAGTTGGTTGCGCGTTGACAGAAAGCTGCTTAATTTGAAAGTGACTTCTGAAGTTGATAGTGAATTCTGATTCGTTGTAGTGAATCGGTTTGTCCTAAGTGGTCTATTCTTATATATATATATATATATATACTGTATATAACTAGTTCATTTTTACTTTAAAAATACATATATTATATACATACATATTATAAAACATACATATAATCCTTATATGTAATCCATATTATTCATATTTTAAAAACGTTTTGTCGAATGGAATAACCCTTAAAAACGTCTTAATAAACATCTTGAAAATCTTAATTCAAAATTCATGATATTTTTATATTAATGTAATTAATGAATCTTATACGAAAGGGTATAAGAACAGCTTTGTCCCAGTAGTGATTAATCATATGAACAGTTACAGTAATAAGATGAAGTAATGGGTTTATTATGATGTTTTAGTGTTTGGTGTTGTTTTTATAGTGTTGTTTATTGTATTGTCTATGGTATGTATGAGAAACAGTCTGGACTTGCTCACTGAAACCTAATTTACCTACAGGTATAAAATAAAGGAACCTGAACCTAATTTGTATTATTATTTATTTTATAAACATATAATATATTTATATTTTATCTTAGATATCATTTGTTTATATAAATATATTTCATTACTAGTTTCACCCCTTTACATTTTTAGTAACTAAATATGTTAAAAAGGGTACCAAAATGTATGAAAGCAATATAAACACAGGTTTATCAGAACTTGTTTGAGTTTTATTAGGATCTCACATTCTGACTAGTAATTGTCTGTAGCTGGAGCCATAATTATAGAGCGTTTTGAGCAGAAAATCTTTGTAACTCCACTCATATGCTGTTTAAGACCAGCTTTCAGTCTTTGTGATGCTAGTAACCACAGCCTGCATCCCATTTCAGTGCAACAACACTCCTGCTAGTGTGATATTGTTTAATTATACACTACTATACTGTTGGGACTGCTCTTCATTTGTATACTGCAAACAAAAGACAAAATCTACAACAATGATATATCTTATCAAGCTCTGTGTGTTTCCATCTAATTTCATAAACCAAATGATTTCGGGATATCCTTATTCTTATATATATATATATATATATATACTGTATATAACTAGTTCATCCTAAACAGTCCTCAATGGTCTTATGTAGTGTTCGAAATGCCAGTTAATTCAAGTGAATCGATTCATTCAGACGGTTCATGTAAATGAACAGATAAAACAGATTATAAAAAAAAAATTATTCACTTGAAGATTAGTGTGTTTTTGCTGTGTTTGGTATAAACTTACCTTTTCAGGTTTTATAATTTTACTGAAATTGAAAAAAAAACACATTTTACTTAAGTGCTTAAGTCCTTGATGTCTTGAAACGAAGTAAGATGCTGAAAAATACAGCAAGCCCCATCACAACCATCAAAGACGCTCATCTAGAGTATGTTTGTTAAGCAATTAAAAAATACCACAGCAACGTCCCCTATGTGTGTTCAAGCTTGAGCCGTTGAGTTTCGTTTAATTACATGTTGTATTGTAGTGCTTCTTTTGACACGTCTAAAAAAGAACTCGATTGTTGTGTCTCACAATGCTGTAATTATTTAGTCAAACTAATGTACCTCTAAGATGATAGGATGAACCGCACAAGGCATGAAATGATACTAAAGTTTAGACTTCATATCTGTGGACCTCCTGCTTCCCAATCGGAGCTATTTTTGCTGTGTTCCATAGCACCTTCCTGTCACATGGTCTGAGATGTTAATTACTGAGCAGCAGCTGAAACACACCACACATTTAACGTCAGCATCACCTTCAGTTACCCTGAAGAACTGCACAGCAAATGCATCTCTTGGCAGATGAGTTTGTTCATTCACTTACAGTGGAAAGAATTATAAAGTTACGAAATGAAGTCACGCTGAATCTGCTCTCCAACTCCCCCACAGTTCTATAGCTGATGATTATGAGGTTTTGCCACTGTCATAAAATCCCCTGCAGACATGCAGCATGTGACAGTCCCTGAAGCTCTCAAAAGGAAACATCTTATACAAATACTACACCTCTTATACAAATAAATCTCTTAAAGGGACAGTTCATCCGAAAATGAATATTCTGTCATTATTTACTCAGCCTCATGTTGTTTCAAACATGTATGCTGTGTATTGTGTTTTATAGGATACAAAATGAGGCTTTGTTGAAGAGTCTTAATGTAATTCTTTAAGATTTAACTTCCAGTGTTGGGGTAACGCATTACAAGTAACACGAGTTACGTTTTCAGATTACTTTTTTCAAGTAACACATTACTTTTAAATTTCCAAGAAAATATCTGAGTTACTTTTTCAAGTAAGTAACACAAGTTACTTTGTTTTCTCATTTATTCACTGACAGCTCTCCTGTCCCTGTGTTGAAATAAATATCACTTTTGGGCTTTTTGTTTTTAAAAATAAATATGCAAGCTCAGCTCACGTGACAAAAAGTAATGCAAAAGTAACGTAATGCATTACTTTTAAAAGTAACTTTTCCCAACACTGGTAACTGTAGCTCTTATCAGGTAACTAATGACCACAACTGTCATAAACTCCCAAAAGGACAAAAACAAGCAAACAAAAGAAACAAAATTATCTTAAAGGAACACTCCACTATTTTTGAAAATAGGCTCATTTTCCAACTCCCCTAGAGTTAAACAGTTGAGTTTGACCGTTTTCGAATCCATTCAGCCGATCTCCGGGTCTGGCGGTAGCACTTTTAGCTGCAGCTTAGCATAGATCATTGAATCTGATTAGACCGTTAGCATCTTGCTCAAAAATGACCAAAGAGTTTCTATATTTTTCCTATTTAAAACTTGACTCTTCTCTAGTTACATCGTGTACTAAGACCGACGGAAAATGAAAAGTTGCGATTTTCTAGGCCGATATGACTAGGAACTATACTCTCATTCCGGCGTAATAATCAAGGAACTTTGCTGCCGTACCATGGGTGCAGCAGGCGCAATGATATTACACAGTGCCTGAAAATAGTCCCCAGATCGGTAACTTCCAATAAGCATATTAAATGACCGAGATGCTAACGGTCTAATCAGATTCAATGATCTATGCTAAGCTACAGCTAAAAGTGCTACCGCCAGACTCAAAGATCGGCTGAATGGATTCGAAATTGGTAAAACTCAACTGTTTAACTCTAGGGGACTTGGAAAATGAGCCTATTTTCAAAAGTAGTGGAGTTCCTTTAAAAGGAGTCAAGAGAACTTACTGAAATAGTCTACTGAAACCATATAAGTTTAAACCATATACGTTTGTGTGAGGAACAAACCACAATTGCCCAAAAGGTTCTTGTGTAAAATTGTTGTTGTATGGCAAGAGCTTTTTTTGTGTACAAAAATCATATTTTTGTGTAATTCTGTGTTTATGGAGGAACTAACAATTATAACAAAGCCATAATAATATGGCTTTGCAGTGACATGAGAGTAAATATTGACAGAAATAATGACAGAATTTACTTTGTGTGAACCGTTTCTTTAAGGTTGCAATAAAATGGAAGTACTTAAAATTTGGTGTCAGATTTTTCACTCAGAATTTGATATTTAATTTGACCGTTAGTTACAGAAAATGGCAAGTAAAACATTGAATTAAACATTACTTTTTAAAGTAGAAAGACTGAAATAGCATTTTCTTGTTAAATGTACTCCTGTGATGTTTTATTTACAACTTTGAAAAATCTTTTTTACAGTGTAGCGGCAAATTTCTTCCGTATTGACATTTATCTGAGTGAAGCAGATTATTGAAAAAGTAAAAAAATGTAAGGTTGGAACTTGGTTCTTTGCAATGTTAGTTTATTGGATGGACGCAGATCTGAATGTGAGCTTGCAGTCAGTTGTAAGAATAAGGGGAATATAAGTGGACTGAACGATTGGAAAAGTCCTGCATACGTCATCAGAGAAAAAGATCCAATTATGTTTTAATAAAAAATTACAAGATCAAAAAAGTTTGAATAAGATCTATACCTCACATTTACAAAATAGATGAAAATTCTAACTTCAAGCTCTGCAGTCCCATTCCCTGCTGTTTTTTTCACCACAATTTTCTGTCCATTATTAAAGACCAGAAACACCCAGAAGATAAAATGAAAATATGCATGTGATTCTCTCCAGAGTTCGGAGTTTGCGTTATTCTTCCTAAAGGTTGTTCTTCAGCTGTCAAAAAAGTGCATTGGGAAAAATAATTCTTAGTATTTGTTTCTAATATTGGCCAAACCAAGACTGATAATAAAAAAACAAAAGACACACTATTACTGTTTTTACTGTATTTTTAATCAGTGAAACCTTGGTGAACATAAGAGACTTATTGTATAACTTACATATTTTATCAGTTATGTGTCTTAGGTTGAGATATAAAAGTGTTTTGACTAATCATAAGGCTGCTATTGTGGTTGTGGTTTCCTGCAATGACAAATCTATTTACATTTATTTGGTAACACTAATGTTTGCCTGAGAAACTTTCATTCTTAGTCTTTTATGAAGGAAGGAATTGTAAAAGGCAGAGCTGGAGAGGACCTGCCTTGGCACTGCTGTGCGATTGATCGCCTGGCGTTGAAGCACATGCTTCAAATAGCCCACATCAGTCAAAAGAACATGGAGGCCTATTGATTTGTTTACAAGAGTAGTAGCATAAAAGCGAATAGTGGAAGGGAAAATGTGATGGACCTTTGAAGGCAACGACAGTTACGGATGTGCTGGAGGTCTGTGATGGAGCACTTTGTTCTTCAGCAGCTCTGTGTTCTCAGCTGGACTGAAAGTGGTGGTTGAACATGAATGCGATTTATCTCGGCAAATAAACCTGTGGGATAAAAAAAGGTGTGAGATTCAAATTAGTGATAGACTAAAACAACAGTTAGTTCTTGTCCACGGACTGTGTTTATCTAACAGCACTTGACATTTTTAGTGTTTGTATCAATCCACTTGACTGTGTTAAAAAGAGAGCAAAAGTAAAAGAAATTAGCTGGCCATATTGTGTCTAAAATGTAATTTGCTCAATAAACTAGGTAGGTTTATTTGTCAGGGACTATATTTTCTAGCGGGAAGGTTGAATTTGCTTAACAACTGAACTTTAATGTAAGATTGTGTCCTTAATATTTATTTTATTATTTTTTTTTTTTACACTACTGCTCAAAAGTTTTGGGCTCAGTGAGACCTTTAAAAAAAAAACTTTTATACAGCAAGGATGCATTAAATTGGTCAAAAGCTATTAATTTCTATTTCAAATAAATGCAGTTTGTTTTGTTTTTTTTATCAAAGAATGCTGGAAAAAAGGTTCCCACTAAAATATTAAGCAGCTCAACTGTTTTAAACATTGATAACAATAAGACATGTTTCTCAGCATATTAGAATGATTTCTGAAGGATCGTGTGACTGAATACTAGACAAAAATTCCACATTGCATCACAAAAATAAATTACATTTAAAATATATATCAAAATAGAAACAGCTATTTTAAATTATAATACTATTTTACAATATTACTGTTTTTACTGTATTTTTGATCAAATAAATCCAGCCTTGGTGAGACTACTTTCAAAAACAATAAAAAAAAATCATAGAGCCCAAACTTTTGAATGGTTATGTATATCAATATGTTGTTTATTTAGCATTTTTTTATTTATTACATTTTTTACCCAATTATATAATTTATTAAAATCATATGTACTGTATATTAATGCAAAAAATTTTTTGGCCTTCTTACTAATGTGGTTAATTCTGCTCTAAAACATTTCATCCATGAACCAAAAGGTTCAGCATATTTGTGCAACAATAAACTCTAAAATGAAGCTAACCTAAACATGTTTCTTTGCAGGCCAGCAGCACTGGACAGAAAGCCAGCAGAGCTCAGCACCCTCAGTGATGGCTACCAGATCCGCATCTAAGACACTAAATGCACCAGCTTTATCCTCCACACGTCCCCCCTCAGTCAGATCCACTGAAGATGTTTTTAAACACGATTTAATGCACATTGTGAACTGTACAGGATATTGAACATATTTATAGTTGTACTTTCATGTTAGAGAGAGCATTTGGTGCCCTTCTTAAAGTCAAAAGCAAAAGTTAAAAGCGATTTAAAAAAAATGTTTTTAACAGAATATGATGTTCCTTTTCCAGCCATAACATTTTTTTTAATAGTGGAACGTTTAAGAGCAAAGGATATTAACTTTGCTTTAAAAATGTTTTTACCCTAGTAATTGTCAAGCATTTTAGAAGACAAAAAAAAGTTGTGAACTGACTGAAATATTCAAGCAAATATGGAAATGTGGGGAAAAGGCTCTATTTTAGGACAGAATGTCCACAAGCAGTGAGAGCTGGAGTGTGAATGGATTGTGCTTGGCAGAGAGATGTAAACCTCAGTGCCTCGTGCTGTGCTGCTGGTAGTTTTGGAGGCTGACTGGCCTGGAAGAGAGAGGACGTAAGCTTTTTTTTGCCAGAGGCGCAAGGACACAAGGGACCTAAGCTTCAGAGAGCTACTCATTCTGCCCACAAGAACTGTATTCAATCCACTTTACTACTTTTTTTTTTTTTGTTACCTGCATACAGTCCCAAACACTCCTGTGATATGGAAGGAATGGACATGATTTATTGACTAAGGTTTGACGTCACCTTACATTGAAGGCTTTGTACTGTTTTTATTTTATCATAAAAATGTCATAGTTGCTGTTGTAGAGATTTATTTTTTTTAATTTTTTTTTACCGGTTGTTAAACCTGTACAGTATTTTGTGGTTTTATGTTTTTTGAGCATCTCTGTCCTAAAAGGACATGGTGATGGGGGGGGAAAAAAACTTGCATTTTCCTCCGAAACAAAAGTTTTGCGAGGTAATGCAAAAGCAGAAATATACATTTTTAAATATTAAGTGGGAGAGAAAACTATTTTTCAATGCTTTTTCCAGCGAACACAAAGTTTATTGAGGGAATGTGATACTTTTGTGACATTGAAATATAATTTTTAGAATATAAAAGTTTCTTGGGGGGAGAGCAATACTTTTACAAAAGCGATCAACTGCTCAGTTTCTCAGCAAAACTTACAAGAGAGTTTCTTGAGAATGCAAAAGTTTTGCTGGGGAACGCAAAATCATTGAAATGTGCATTTTACTCCCATCTAATATTTCTCATATTTTTTCCATCACTATGTCCCTGTCCCCTTTATCAATCCCTCTTTATCAACAGCATATCACTTTGAATTTTCTCACCTCATGAGATTAAGCTATGCACATGGAGAAGGTCTGCCAATCCGTCCTTCTTGACAGCAGACCTGTCTTTAAAATTGTAGCAGTGACATTGTTACCAATTCTTCATGGGTTGTATGAGCGGTTCCTCTTTGAACGATGTTTATCGGGTGCTATTGACTAAACTACCACATTATAGCTAGCTCATTCTGCCTTGTAATTGGTACCAGCTTTCTATCAAAAGCTACTGAACCACACAAGTGCCAGACCATTGAATACGTCCAAATCATCCATAGGGCGGAAGGTTTCATCCCAGTCACATGAAGATGAAAGGTCATGAGTTTCAATGACATATCTAATGTACCATGTTGAATTGCTCAGACCCTTTCTGGGAGAGAAGCGGCCTGCTGCTGAAGAACACCTCATTGTTACTGATTTCTATCATTTATAACTTCTTGTTTGTTTAACTAATCAGATGTGTGAAATTGTGAGTGAAACTTTATGGCAGACAAAAATGTTTTAGTTTGTAAATGGCTTT
The DNA here is from genome assembly GCF_001515625.1 of Sinocyclocheilus rhinocerous. Taxonomy (NCBI): domain Eukaryota; kingdom Metazoa; phylum Chordata; class Actinopteri; order Cypriniformes; family Cyprinidae; genus Sinocyclocheilus; species Sinocyclocheilus rhinocerous. Next base: position 346,727 of record NW_015626862.1, read on the forward strand.
CTGGTTTTAAGGAAATGCAGTGATCTCCCCTCAAAGGTGCTAAGATGAGACATTTTACCCATTATTATAAAATTCAATTATTTTAGCACTGACTTTTTTAATGATTAAAGAGCACATCAAATTTACGTTTCTGTAGCACAATGATTAGAAAGTGAGTTTATCTCAGTTACAAGATACGTTTAATGGTATGCATTACCAAAAAACAATTCATAAGTGAAATTAATAGTCATGAGATTGTAGATGGAATTTTGGTTTCCATGTGTCTTAAATGCGGGCTTGCCTGAAAATACAATCAATTTTGATGAATGATAAATAATCAATTTTAAAGGAAATGTTTTTCTCAGTAAGAGTGTTAATGATGTGACTTTCTCTTTATGAAGACCTCAACTTGTCCTGTTTTCTGTTCATATTTTTCGTATTATAAATGTATTCGCCTAAATAAGGATTCATTTAACCCTCAACTGTTTTATACACATTTTTCGTAAGCCTTACCTCAGCTTGCACCATCTGTCCTCTTTTCTGTTATAAATTTGTTTTTGGGTCACCTCAGTTCCCCCATGATGAAACATTAATGTAATTTGTTAATTTCTCTGTAGCATGTTTTAATAAAAACTATTGTTTTTCTGTAAGTCTGTGATTGGGCCGTTCACGGTGCTTATTTTCGTGGTTCTCTTGAATACTTGATTCTGATCTGGACAATCCGGTGTAACGCAACCGATGCCATTTTGAGTCTCAATTATCGCTTGATTTGATCTCGAAACTGATTTCAGACTTAAGAGTATAAGTTTTAATACTTTTCATAGCGGAAATTTATGTTCACTTATTTATTTTCCATTTAATAAACTCGTTTATGTTGCGATACTGACCGGCTGACTGTACATTACCCCTACCTTAGCAGTGAAGACTGGTTTTGTAAGGTTTTAATAGTCAACAAACGCACTCCTCTCTGTGGGCCAAGGATCTGCTCTTGCAAAAGAGAAGCTCTGAGATTAAACCAGGTGATGTAACATCAGCGTTGCCCTAAATCTCACAGCCACAGTTACAGAACGCAGCCTGAGTGAAGTCTCTGTCTGTACGGAGGGAATATGCCCGCATTAATCTGTTTACAAAGACAGCGTCACACATGAATAGAGCCCCGGAGGATTTACCAAAAATCCTTCATTTTTCATCTCTACTCCCAAGATAAAAGGCCTCCTAGAACATCCACTATTGTCTCGCGCCTAGAGAAAATATCCCAGGTCGGTCAAAGAACACCCTAGAATTTCAGCGTTTTATCATCTGGATTTTAATAATCCAGAAATACCGCTGAATTCTTTATCAAATCCTTACGAAACGACCTCAGAAAGTAACTGCCGCTGTCAGCAAGTTTTCCCTTCACTTTCAGAATATATTCAAACTGTAATGTACATTTCAGTTGCAAAGTCATAAGAATTAGATGTGGGAACAGGCTTGAAACTGAATGAATGAATAAATCAATTAAATTTATTTCAACTAGTTGTCAAAATTTCACATTTTACTTAGTTGAACTTGATGTAGTACAATAACTAAAACTGAAATAAAAAGATCAATAAAAATGACAAAACAACAAAATTACTAAAGCTTTAAAATCAAAATGAAAACAGAGCTAAAATAAAAACTACTTTAAAATGTTAAAAAGATGTTGAATATGATACTAAAATACCACTGCTAATTATTACCATTAGTAAAATGCTCCTATTTTACTTGTCAATTAATTTAATTATAAAATATATTATCAGCACAACAATTTGAAAAGACATGAATTTCAGAATTTCGCTGTATTCAGCATGTTGTCCTTTGCTTTAATGACCCCAGTGTACATTTTTTGCTAAATAAAGAGCAACACAATAAAATACTACACAAATAACTGCTTGAAGATAAAATCATTTATTATTTTTCACCTTCTTATAATCTATAAAATGATGCAAGTCCGAAATAGTTAACTTGTAAAGCCGGGGAAAAAAAATTTTTACATCTTCAAATGACATGCTTATTGTCAAAGCTGCCATTTTTCATAATAAAACATCCCTAATTTATTGATTACAGTGTGCATGTCACCATCCCATAATGCACTGGGTAAATCAGTTATCAATAACTTAGACAAGTTATTCCACTTCTGCTTCAAGTTTGTTATAGACTGTCTCAAGAGAATCTGTGAGTCATGTCATTTTTTGCTGGTGTGAAACAAACATGAGAACTTTTTTTTTTTTTTTGTGAGTTTGTTAGAAAAATGTTCCATCTCTGGCTACAAACATATTAAAGGTTTTATGATACTTGCAAATGCTTTTGTTCAGCTTGAGGGTGCAGACGGAAACGTGTCAAAAGCGGCAGGTGGTCAGAGGAGTTGTGCTGGTTGGGAAGACCGTTAACCTTCTGCAGTTCATCTTCCCCCACCAGGGATAACCTGCCCAGGAGCTGCAGACCCTTCTCTGGTGGCACACTGCATTCTGGGTAAACGAATGAAAAAATAGTGCCATGGTAACCAGCAGCAGCAGAAATTTTGCTGTTGAATGTACTGCACTGCAGCAAACTGCATAATCACAAGTCACATGATTACAGGAGCAGTGATGCAACATGTACATTGATAGTCTAGTGGCATCAGCTTCTACTTTGAGGATATTTAAAGAAATAGTTTACCCAAAAATTTAAGTTTGCTAAAAATGTACTCACCCTCAGGCCATCCAAGATGTAGATGAGTTTATTTTTTCATGGGAACAGATCTGGAGAAATGTACGATTATGTCACTTGCTCATGCATTCTCTGCAGTGAAAGGATGCTGTCAGAATGAGGTTAATGATGGATTTGTTTATTATAAACAAGCAGCTTTTCACTTCACAAGACATTAATTGATGGACTGGAGTCATGTGGATTACTTGTGATGTTTTTATCAGCTGTTTGGACTCTCATTCCAACGGCACCCATTCACGGCAGAGGATCCATTGCTGAACAAATGAAGTAATGCTAAATTTCTGATGAAGAAACAAACTCATATACATCTTGGATGGCTTGCGGGCGAAGTACACTTTCAGCAAATGTTCATTTTTAGGGAACTGTTCCTTTTACGCAAATACATGTTTATGTGGTGACAGCAACCACAATAGCTGCAGAAATAAATAATCGGAATTTTTTATTTGAAATGAAATGCTACATTACACAACAACTATTTCCAATGAATTTAAAAGAGAATAGTAATGTAATGGTCGAACCTGCTTGAGCCATCACATCCCCCAGAGCTGCGGAGTAGAAGATGTAATCGACGGTGATGGCTGTCCGTGAGTGGCATGTGGTGATCTCAGGTTGACCGCTCTCTTTCAGGTAATGGGAGTATGCAGAGGTCAGCTTCAAACAGTGCTCAATGCTGGACTTGGTAAAACTACAAACAGATCGCATGAGAGAAGAATAATCACTGTTAGAATTTAAAGGAAACCCGGGGTTTTAAGACATTTATGGCTCAATATAACGTAAATGATGTCTCTTACTTAAATATGTAGTAGAAAACCCATGAAAGATTTAAGTTATTTTTAAAAATCCACATTGTTTTATATATATTTTGAACTATTGGGGCACCATTTTTTCGATGACGTCAAATGGTTGCAATCTGTGAGCTACTGGTGCTACCTGTTGCTATTTTTACCACAACACAACTCCGAATACACAACACGGAACATAAAATACTGATATGATGACCACAGCTACTGATAGAGCTTACAGGTGGCGATGGAAATAAGCGTAGGCTTAAACCAAATGCTGCACCATCGATTTTTTCCCACAAGGAGTCTAAACGCCCCGGATATCGAGTGAAATCCACGCTGAGAAACTCCTTCAGTGGCTGCAGCATCATGACAAGGGTCGGCATATTTACATCCTGCCAGGATGGCATCTAGCATTTCTTGTCTCTGCCGTTTGTCAGCTACTGAGCTGTGGTCTACTAAAAGCCTCAAAGGCATCAGGGCTAAAGTGGAGAGAACAAAGACGCGGGTCTTTAGGAAGTTTATTCGTCCACAGGCATCTTCCCATTCCTTTCTCCTCTTCTTATCGCTAGGAAAGCAGTGAAGACTTACATCACATCTCTTGTTGCCCTTCAACTGAAAATTACAACCAAAAGTGGCACAATGTGACATCAAATCAGTATTTTATTTTCCTAGATGTGTATTCCGAGTTGTGTTGCGGTAAAAAATAGCAACAGGTAGCGCCAGTAGCTCACAGAGTGCAACCATTTGACGTCATCGAAATAATGGCGCCCACATAGACCAACATATGAATAAATCGATGTGGATTTTTAAATAATGTAAACACAAGGAACACAAAAGATCTACAGAAACTTTACTTAATACTTTTATCAATGCGACTGGCATGACTGAATCAAGCAAGGCACTATAGAGATATGGATTTATGTTTACCCATCCAGTTCTGCCCGCTTCAAATCCCTCAAATCAGAATCTGTGGAAAGATTTCAAACTAAATGTTAGTAGTTGCATACAATTTTCAAAGTTGTTCCAGAATTACATTAAAACTGGGACTGTCCCTGTTGAAATTTATATTACTGTATACTGCATTATAAGATGAAATTTCATAAAATGACTGAGAAAATGACTTGCATCCTTTATTTTCAGATGCCACTTGGTTTGATATTTTAAATCTAATCTAATGACATTCATACATTTCTAAGTTGCTGTAACTGTTAATAGCAGAGGAGCAAAAAAAAGTTCCCATAATGGCTAACGTACACAACTGGTCAAAAGTTTGGGCCACTAAGATTTTTTTTAATTTATTTTTTTTAATTCAGCAGGGATGCATTAAATTGATCAAAAGTGAGCATAAAGACACTTATAAAATTACATAATGTTACATTCACTTGAATCAAAATACTGAGCAGCACAACTGTTTACATTGATAATAATAAATGTTTCTTGAGCACCAAATCATCATATGAGAATGATTTCTGAAGGATCAAGTGACACTGAAGACTGAAGAGTAATGATGCTAAAAATTCAGCTTTACCATCACAGAAATAAATTACACTTTAAAATAGAAAACAGTTATTTTAAATAGTAATAATATTTCACAATATTACGATTTGACTGTATTTTTGATCAAATAAATGCAGCCTTGGTAAGAATAAGAGACTTTCAAAAACATTAAAAAAAAATTCAGACCCCAAACGTTTGAACAGTACATATAATGATCATTAGAAATAACATTTCAACACACTGTAGAACATAATGTTAAATTATTTATCTGATAAGTTTCTAAATGTTCTTGGCAATTATTATCCAATTAGTGTCTGTTTACATTATACAGTGGGTATAGAAAAGAATCACCCCCCTTTTAAAATAAACACATTTTGTTGCTTTGCAGCCTGAAATGAAGACGGACACCGTTTTTGTTTTATTCAAACTTGCAACCCTCCCATACAAGCCACATTTGAGGAAAATTTGTGATATTGTTGTCACATGCACACAATGACCACTCTTTGTCATAAATTCCTGCAACTGCTTCAGAGTTGCTGTTGACCTCTTGGTCGCCTCTCTGACCAGTTTCCTCCTGGCTCTTTTATCCAGTTTGGATCAGCTGTATTTACGTGCAACTTACAAGTGAAAGATATAACACCAACATGTCAGAAGCAAAAAAAAAAAGAAGAAAAAAAAATAGAATTACTGAGTTGGAAAAAGGATCACCCCCTTGTGTCAGTATTTTGTTGAACCTCCTTTTGCTTTAATTACAGCCTTTAGTCCGTTGGGATTTGTCTCTACTAACTTTGCACATCTAGACTTCGCAATATTTGCCCACTCTTCTTTGCAGAACTGCTCAAGTTCAGTGAAATTTGATGGTGACCGTTTGTAGACTGCAGTGTTTGAGTCATTCCACAGATTTTCAATGGGGTTTAAGTCTGGTCTCTGACTAGGCCATGCAAGGACATACACCTTTTTCTCCTTCAACCACTGTGTGCTCAGTTTTGCTGTGTGCTTTGGGTCATTGTCATGTTGGAAGGTAAACCTTCTTCCCATTGACAACTTTCTGGACGCATCTTTTCCTCAAGAATTTGACAGTATTTTGCCCCATCCATTTGTCCTTCTATCCTGACAATTCACTGTGCTTCTAGGCATTGATAAAGCCTTTGAATTTTTTGTGTCCATCTCCTGACTTGTGCCTGTCCACAACTTTATCCCGGAGATCCTTTGATGGGTGACCCATAATTGATTGTTTGCTTCAGTTGCACTACCAAGGACTGAAATGCTCCAGGAAAGCTCTTTTCATGCTGAGCTAATCAAAATAAAGGTGATTAGCTACACCTGATTGAGTTCACGAGTCATTTTTAGGAGGGGGTGATCCTTTTTCCAACTCAGTGATTGTTTTTTTTTTTTCTTTTTTTTTTGTGACATGTTGGTGCTATTATCTTTCACTTGGATAAAAAACTGGATAAAACAAAAACAGTGTCCGTCTTCATTTTAGGCTGCAAAGCAACAAAATGTGATTATTTTAAAAGGGGGTGATTCTTTTCTATACCCACTGTATGTAATAAGGGCTGAAAAGTGACCTGTTGTTTGGCTTTCATACAGGCACTGCTGAGAGATGCCCAGACATCTGGGCCAAATTGGCACACTTAGAATGCGCTGCCCCCTTGGGTTCTCCTCCTGTCCTGACACCTGCAAAATCAACAAGTCAGACAATTTAAAAGAGGCCAAAACTGTACGAAAAAAAATTAGAGTGAGGAAATGTTGCAAAATTCTCGACCTTCCCAATAGGTAAGCCATCATATTCCAGTCTGCTGTCCCTAATAAAGCGATACAGGGGTGACCAAGGAACAGAGTTAAAATCTCCACAGAGCAGAACAGGACAAACGTTGCTGTCAGGTAACTGGGCCACCCGGCTTATCTCTGCCAGCAGCATAGCCAGCTGGGCCAGTTTAATGTCCCCACGTCTAGGGTTGTACAGTAAATGTGTGTTGGCCACACAGATGTTGGTGAGGGAGCAATGAGGGTCAATGGGTCGCAGCAGCACAATCAGGCCCACATTATCACGGTCCAATAGAGGGATGCCACACTGGAAATACTCTATAGGGTGACAGGAGACTAAAGAGAAGCGCTCACGTTTGAAGACCACAGCACATCCATCAGGCTTCAGTCCCGTTCTCCGTTTGTATTCACAATGGTACCCTGTTGTAAGGGCAAAAGATCACCGCATTAAAAATTAAGTGCTGTATTCATCACTATTTATTGTTTCATAAATACAGTATGTTTCAAAAGTCCACTTGTGAAAATGCTTTTATATTGCATTTTATTTTGCAATCTAATAAAAAAAATTCCATTACAATAATGTCATATTTCTTTTTTTAATTAATCAATTCTTTTATTCAGCAAGGAAGCATTAAATTGATTAAGTGACAGTTCAGTGAAACTCTTTTAAACTATTTCAAATACACGCTGTTCTTTTGAACCTTCTATTCATCAAATAATCCTGAAAAAATACATCACGGTTTCCACAAAAATATTAGGCAGCACAACTGTTTAACATTGATAATAATAAGAAATATTTCTTGAGCATCATTCAAATCAGATATCTGAAGGATCATGTGATACTGAAGACTGGAGTAATGACGGCTGAAAATTCAGCTTCACCATCACTGGCATAAATTACATTTTAAAATAGAAATAGTTATTTTAAATTGTAATAATATTTCACAGTATTACAGTTTTACTGTATTTTTGATCAAATAAAAAAAAAACTTTTGTACAGTAGTGTATATATATTCTGAATAAAATATAACATCTAAAGTCCTGACAAAACTTAAGACACCTAAAGAGACATCAAGGATTTAAAGTACCTAAAGATTCTAGTGAGGGTTTGATTTGTTGCTTATAGTGGTCCTCTTGCACCTCCTGCAGGCACATTATCTATAGAGCAAATGATATTGCAGATATTTAAGGAAATCATCCATTCCTGTCCACTGAACATAACAGATAAAGAACATAAACATAAAATGAATGTTGTTCTGCAATGCATTCACAAATGGTTCATTCACTTACATCAGCACTGTGCTGTTCCAGCTCTTTGATGATGTTTGGATACCTATGGTGCCAATCCAGAATTGGAGGATGACAATGTCTGTAGAGGTACGTGTTATCACAGAGCAGATCTTGTGAGAGGATATTGTAGGACATCACAGAAAAGTCAAATGGCCATTTTTGTCTCCCTCCATTCACAGATGGTGCAGCATTACAGAGGTGAGAAAGATCCTCCCAATGTCTCTTCAACTCTGTGGAGGTAAAATATTTGGCTTTTTATGGACAACTACATTAGCAACAATAACAATACATCAATATAAATCAAAAATTAGAGTTTAAATCATTCACCTGGTGTGGATGGAGACTGGTTTGGGCTTGATGGAAATTTTCCTGGAGGAACTGGTGTGCAGGTTACATTGTGTAGCCATTCAGGACTTCCTTTTGGATTCCTGCTGCCTTTTGGAGGTGAACATTCGGGTGAGCACTGAGATTTTTCCCCTGCCTGCATCCTGTCTGAGCTCCTCTTTCTTTTCTTTGGTGGCTCGCTATTAGAGCGGTCCATCAGACCTGCAGAAAGTTTAAGGTCTCGTCCGGGTTGAGTGTGTGGCAGTATTTCAGTTTGCCTCCAGTTGTATGGATCCAGAGGTCGCGGGGGCCTACTGGAGGGATGTCTGAAAGTGCTGAAGGAGGACCAGCGATGCTGCAGGTGTGATGGTTGTGTCCACCATACATGACCAGGCTGATAACAGTGTCTCCAGTGGTAGTAAACGGTCTGAGCTGGCGGAAAGCCCACTGTGTTCAGGTAACGGCTAAACATGGGATGACTGCAAGAGGAAAGATAAATCTCAGTCATTACACCACAGAGCAAAATCTTTGAAATATTTACAAGGATTCAGTAAACACCAACTATAGTGAACTGAAATACTGTACAATCATTGGAAATATCTATTAAGACTTTTTAATGTTTAAATGGCAGTTAGGGTTTATAAATGTATATATGCAACTATTTTCCCCCCATATAGTACCATTATTTAAATAGAAACTAAGCACGGAAATGATGAGTAATTCATGCTTTTATCAGTGGTTACTATAGTTATATTATTACATGTAAAAAATAAATATAAATGATTAAATACAACAGAATGTTTCAATAAATTAAGTACAATAAAATGTAAGTACAATTAAATGTAATTTTGTCTATTAAAATCCTCCTTAAATGTGTTGTAGAAAAATAAAAAATATTAAAACAGATAATATTATCATGTTGTTTTGATTTTAATACAGTCAGCAGCACAAGCAAATCTCACAATTCAAATATGAACTTACTTTGGAGAAACTCCTGGTCTGACATTGTTACCATTCGTGTGTCGACCATGGTGTCGACGCATGTAGCGTCCTCTTATCATTACGCGACACTTTCTAGCACCATCTCAGCTGAGTGAAACTCAAAACTATTGTGAAAACACGTCTAATGTTAGCTGTTACTGTTACATGCTAGCAAAACAGACACAGATGTGAGGCGTTTGAATATGACGTCACTAGACGTGCCCGATTCCAATTCGTGAATGAATCGTTCTTTCGAGTCGAATCTTTTCTATGTATCACTATGAGCCGAGAACCAACGGGTGAGTCGACGCTTGTTTGGAGTGCAAATTGTGCAACGATAAGCATTGGAGTGATGGTGTTCCGGTGAATTCAGTTTCCCTGTTTCCCCCTCACAGCGCATGCGCAGCTTCAGTACGAAAATCGTGACGTCATGATTTCGCCCCGGCGAAGCGAGTTTTAGTGGTTTTGCTGTCTTTTCGCAAGCACAAGGTTAATTTCACCATGTTCATTAGATAGCTAATTTGTAATTAAATACATGTATGTACGTAACGTCCTGTTCAATCGCTATAGAGTCAGATTCCCCTGCTAATTCTAACTTTGGCCTATTTTATTAAGTGTAACGTTTAGGCTACGATTAGACAGTTAAATTCCTTCGTCAGGGGCATTCTTTTGTTCGGACGCCCATTTCCATTTTATTGTTATTGTTGTTGTTAGTGTGTGTGTGTTTCTGTTAAACAACTGAAGCCTTTATTTAACATATTGTATGATCTTTCAGATTGCCTGTGATGGATGTGACGGGTGCTATCACCAGTGAATAAAGAATATTATTGCCCCTTGTGTATTATCTGAGTCAGTATATTATGAAAATTTTGTAAATAGTTTTTGCTTGGTTTTCAAAATTGCACTTGTATTGACTTTTTCTGTGTTTCTAAGATTGTATATTTTAGTTTGTATGGTTTAAAAATTGCTTTTCTATTGTACTATTGTATTTGAAAAAAGTGATTAATTTATTTTTGATTGTGATTTCACATTGTTTAAACTTGTGCACTCACTGATAACATTAAAAAGACCAGAACGTCTTGAAATTGTGTAGTTTTGTAAAAAAAAAAAAAAAGGGTATCTTAGGGTATCTTTTAAGATATGTTCCCCCTGTGTTTTTAGTGTAAAGACACTATTCTGCAGATAAAAGTGGCTAGACATAATTATGACATTTAAAAAAAATGTACTGTCTAATTGTAATGTATGGTGTTACACTTCATAAAACAGGCAAAAGTTAGAATTAGCAGGGAAATCTGACTCTATGTTGCGATTGAACAGGCCGTGACGTACATTAATACGTATTTAATTACAAATGATCTAATTAACATGGTGAAATTAACATTGCTTGCAGAAAGACAGCAAAACCACCATAAGCTGACTTGCTTAGCCGGGGCGAAATCATGACGTCATGATTTCAGTACTGAAGTTTCAGGGTTGCCAGGATACAAAAAAACCCCCCGCCCAATTGCTACTAAAAACTACCGCGGGAAAACCGCGGACTTGGCAACACTGCGAAGTTGCGCATGCGCTGTGAGGGGGAAACAGAGAAACTAAATGCACCGGAACAACGGCGCGAAAAGTGAGTTACTTTGATAACGAATAGCAGAAATTAAACGCACCGGAAAATGTTTCTTTTTTGATTGTAAGACAGTGTTATATACATATTTTTAGTATTTATAAAAGAGTATTAAAATTCATTTTTTTTATATGAATGCAAATTATGTTTTAATGATTCGTTTATTTAAGAACTGAATCATGGCTGCAACAAACTGAACTAAGTCACCTAAAATCTGTAATACACAGCAGCATATGGATGCATTGGAACGTTTTAAAGGATGGAATATGTTTGTCGCTATGTCAAAGACCACTACATGACGTAAAAGAAGTACTGAAATTATGATATATTATGTGTAATGTATGCAAAGTTGTATTTCATTAATGTCATCTCTGAATTGTTTGCAATAATCAGTGAAATGAACTGATCGAAAGAATCTATTCGAGGAAAAGAATCAGACTCGTCGGTCTAGGCGTGACGGAAAGCATGATGTGACAACATACTATAGGGGTCCTGCACAAGCGAATTTGTTAGTCGCTGTAAATGTTTTGAGCATATTAATGATCACGCTGAGCAAGTAATTGCCGTTTTATAGTCTTGATCGACAGTCTTAGACTATAAAGTCTTAAAGACTATAGTCTTAAACGGCTGCGTTAGCAGTTGAGATTAGAGCCCTGCGCGGGACTGTTTTCTTAAACCCGCACCCGCCCGCTCCCGCTGAATGTATGACCAGATCGCGTTTCACTTAACTTACCGGTGCATTTTACCGATGAAACTATGATGCAGTTTGAATGTTTCTTACATGAGAATCCGCGATAAATACACCGCGGAACTTTAGATCCAGATATTAAATGTTTGTTGTCGTTGTCCCATTGAAATGCTCAGATTGTCGGCGCACGTCTCTCTTTGTCTGTGGATGGTGGCGGTTCGTGCTCTTGTTACTTACAGACTTTTGTACGAAGCGTTACATAGTGGTTTTAGTCACGCACGTTTGTCTTTTTCAAAAATATATTTATGCATTTAATTTTGATTCATACAGTATATGTCAAATTTAATATTATTTTATCATATATAGACAAAATATAACTATTAGAGGGATACATTTCAATTATGTATTGTGTGAACATATGTTGTAACCACTAGAGGTCACTCTTGTGTTGTGGATTTACTCTAGTCAATATACACGGGGCCTTTTCACAAGTTTATTCTTAAACCTACAGGATCCTGGGTTGTCATGTCTGGTTTGTGTCTTGTCACACTGTTCATATTTTCTTGGGTCAGTAATTAACCATGAGTAGTCAAGTTTCAAGATTTAACAGTGTACATTTGTAAACCCTGGGGTTACTTATTTACATATTTATATGAGAAATAGCCTTGATTGGCCAAAGACATTACGTGACCTGTTTAATAACTTAAATAATCTGTGGAAATGTCGCCATGTAGATTCGCTCTAGTAACTCCAGAATTGTTCTGAAACATACAGCAAAAATACTCATGTTTTTATTACTCAAATTATTAATGAATTTAAGTCTAAGTGCTAGAAAGTTTTTGCAGTTGTACAAAGTGCATTCATATTTAATGAAGTAAGTACTGAGGCAGTTTATGATTGGTTGTTTGATTCTAAACGTCTCACTGTAGCGATCTAGAACGTCTCTGGAGCAGGTCTTCATAACCCAGGGTTATGAAATCAGTGCTAAGTGTCCATTCTTTACATTTTGATGTGAACCAATAGCTACAAGGGTTGTACAAAATAATGTGAACACCTGAGAAATGGCAATATGTATTTATATTATAATATTTATTAATGTCTATAAAAACATCAGCCAGTTGGAGGAAGGAATCTTGTTTCTCACTTTTCTCTCCAAATCTGCTCAAAGTGGTTCGATAATATTCAAGCAAGTTCAAGTTCATCTTGGTGCTCCAACTGTCCAGGTTTTATGATCATGACACCATATTTTTCTCATTTTAGCATTGGTGTCTGTGATAAAAAAGTTTTAGCAGCTGCAGCTCTTTCATGGATGTTGGCTTTGTGAAGTTCTCTTGTGGTCAGTTTTCATGGAAACAGGGTATTCATCAGGATAAAAAATTAAGGCTTGCTGTCCCTTTGCTGCGATAATTCTGTTGTTTGGACACAGTCCTTCTTAGTGTTTGATTGTCCCTATCATTCACTTTCAGTTTTCGCCACCGCCTTCACTGAAGTCTTGCCATACTTTCTGAATGTGATCATAATCACAAAGACTGTTGTTCTTAAATCACCAACAAATTGGGCTGTTAAGGTTACAGACGCTCCTGCTGAAATGGACTTGCATGATTTGGCCTTTTTGGAAGTCTGACAAGCCAACCATTTCACTGAGCGCTTGTACTAAAACACTGCTGAACACAACTTATACTACACTGATATACAACCTGTTCGTTTTTTCACTGCACAAATTAAATTAACCCCTGTAATAGTAGGTGTTCCCATTAATTTTTCTAACCCCCTCACATACCTATGGATTAACTCGTGTTCCATGTGATATTGTTGGCTAATGTGAACTTATGAATTTGCCATAAACAGTGGTCCAGTCCCACAAATCCAAACTTTTTGTTATTTTTCATAAGGCAGCTGATCAACGCTGTCTAGCCATCTGTCCGGCAGCATGATCCTACCCACCGACACGGTCCATTAGCTCATATTGCTGTGCATTTGCTGCATAAATACCAGTTTTAGAGGACATTTTTGTAAAATCATTATTTGGAGAGGCCGTGTAACCGATAAGTAAATAAACAAATAAATATGCTGAAATGTCCTCATTTACTAAATATAAAATGGTTGGATGGTGGGTGTAAATTGGTTTGAAAAACGTGTTGATCAGGTTGAAAGTGACACAGCAAGGGACATTAGAAGAGGAGGTGTTGTGCTGTAATTGGAGTTAATACTGAGAGAAAGACTATAATTAGGAGACGGTGAACTGCAACATTTTGTTGAAATGAGCTGGGTATTATTTATTTTTTTTTAAATGGAAAAGGAGACGTCTCAGAAAGGATTCATCATTTGCTTTACAATTTCCATGCAGACCCCTTCAAAAATGATCATGCAAAAACGCAGGGATGAAACATTAACCGCATCTTTTATAACACTTGTCAGCCTCAGCAGTTCTGAGGTTCACCTTGGTCCTTCTGACCACACAGACATCAAATATTAACATCTGCAGATAACCGCGAGGCAGGCCAGGTTAAAGAAGAGTTTCGTGGTAAATGGGTCAAAGTACGAAGAAGGTCTTGCATTAATTTAGATTGATGTGTGAAATGCATTTTCAAGTCTTTCCTTCCCCAAGGACTGTATGAGGTACTCAATAGAGATACTGCAGAACTGTTTAGGATCTCACAGCAATCAAACATCTGAATTTAATGCAATATTTTAAAAACCCATAAACCCAATCAGCTCATTTTCCACCAATAAATGCAAAATACACAAATTACATGATTAACAGCCAGTTTATTTAATAGTGATTACTCATCATTCTCCTTTTTTGATGTACAGTACTCTCATTATAGAGTTATTATGATGAAATTAATTTCAGCTTGTCATGTGTGTAAAGTAATAGAAACACTGTTTGGTGTTACTCTTTGTCGTTGTGTGGTGTTGAAGGCCCAGAGTTTTATTACAAGTCAGTCTTTACGCGAAACATCAGGTGGCAGGCGTAGAAGTAGATTAGTAGTTTAGCGAGCAAAGGCCATTCCCAGCTCACTCTTTAATAGGATCAAGCTGGAGTGTAAAATGTGACTTGAATTAAAATATAATTACCTTACAGCAAAGACAGGCCACCAGCGGCTCAGATCTATTGATTTAATAGTAATCGAGCATGACTCCCATGTTCAGCTGGTTGGAAATCGAGCTGCTGTTTAATCAGTGTTGTTTTATATCGTCTCTCCAAAAGGACTGATCTTCAATCATGTTCTTGTTTTTACACATGTAAATATTATTATAGGAATAGAAAATGGATTTTTGCCTCATAGGGTTTTGTATAGGACATTTATTTGATTATGAAAAATACACCAAATATAAATATGCACTACTATTCAAAATGTATGGGTCAGTAAGAATTTGTATTTATTTATTTGAGAAAGAAATTAATTCTTTTATTCAGCAGGGATGCATTTAATTGATCAAACGTGACAGTAAAGACATATTGTTATAAAATATTTGCATTTCAAGTAAATGCTTTTCTTTCAAGTTCATGTTAAGCTGAACAACTGTTTGCAACTTTGATAATGATAAGAAATGTTTCTTGAGAATATTAGGATAAGGATTTCTGAAGGATCATGTGACACTGAAGACTGGAGTAATGGCTGCTGAAAACTCGCAGGAATTAATTTCATAAAAACAGAAAAGAGTTATTTTAGATTGTAACCTTATTTTACATTATTATAGTTTTTACATGTATTTTTGATCAAATAAATTCAGCCTTAGCGAGCATAAAAGATGTCTTTCAAAAACATTACAAAAATCTGACCTCAAACGTTTGAATTGTAAAGAGTAACAGTAACTAAACATTTACTAATATAAATGTAAAGGTCAGATATATGTATTGAAATGTTGAGAAATAATAATTATAATTTAGAGCATATTTGCACTCTAGTATATTATTTTATGTTATAATTATAGTGATTGTTATATCCAGTAATAATACTTTGAAAAAGATATTTACACTGTAGACTGTATTATTGTGTGAATGGTCATACCGACTGATTGATATATTTGTTAGTAGCTGCTCTGGTGATAGTTTAAATGGAACAATTCTGTTTTGGATGTCTTACGAAGATGCCCTCGCACTAGCCATTGCTCAAATCTGACATCCGCGTGACACAGACAGCATTACAGGACAGATCTGGATAGATTAAGAGGGGATACACCATAGATCTTCTGAATATTTGAACTCTCTCTTTAAGCCTGTGAGAAGCCACATCCATGCCACATCTCCTCAGTGTGCAGATCTAAAATATGTATTCTCATTATCTAGAACATTCACTGTTTAAAAAAATGCATATTGTATGATTATCACTCTTACTCCAACTATTAAAGTAAGTATTGTTTCAGCAGTAAAAGAAAGCACTAATCATGTTGATAGACAGCACCAGCACGCAATAAAAGGATTCAGACATCAGTCAGGTGACCTTGTTCATGTAGCTAATCAATCTGTTTTTGTGGCTCTCTGTGACATATCTTGAGCACAATTCAGAGAGAACTCTAAAATGACAATTTGAGACATAATGAGACTCATTACTGTTGCCTTTTTCTGAGTTAAATGCAATGAAATGTATTCCATATAAAAGTGTAGCATTTCATTTAGAAAATGCTGTGAAACATGAATATAAATGCAAATTAGAGGCATGTGTGTATAACAGAAGTAATTCCCAGGTAAACAGGCCACTTCAATTTGTAATTTTTACTTCAAACTATGTATTTTTCAGGCCTATTAGCTTCTATGTAATTCTGTAAGTTATTTCTCTCCTTTGAAATAAAAATGCCTGAATATTGTAGGATAAATCTAACAAGAATATACTAAACATCCCCGGGGACCGGATTTTCTAGCGCATATCAAAGAATTACGCTGAGGCGCTGCTGATTTAAATGTAAGATTATGTAATCATCATCTCATTTCCAGAATCTGCACAGGTTAGACTTTATTCTTCTTCCGTGGAACAAAAAAGAAGTTATTTTAAAGAATGTTGGTGACCATTGACTTCAATTGTTGAAATCTAATTTTATGTTTCACAGAAGAAAGAAATTCTTACAGTTTTGGAACGACATGAGTGTAGGTAAATAATGACAGAATTTTCATTTTTGGGTGAACTATCCCTTTAACACACTGTTAGTTTGAAGGATGTTGGCAGTCCTGCTATAGGAACTTTGAGGGGCCATTTGTTGCGGTTTTGTTTTGGCTCTGGAAACACGCTTGGAAGCAGAACCCCCTGTGTTGCAGATTCAGAAAAGTGTGAAGTGTGACCCTTTCTTACCATTTTGGCTTGCAGCCGGTGTAAAAAGACAGTCTCACTCCAGAGGGCTGTTCTGTTGTATTCTCTGTATAAAATGTTAATGAACTGAGTGATACCGGAGACCCTCTGGTTTGTTTGAGGCGGTGGAAGTTCTACATTATATTTGGCTCTGTGACAGCCGTAGTGTGTTCACCCGTTGTCTCAATTTCCAGTTGATTAATGTACCAAGACAGGGAATGCATCCTTCCCTGTAGGGACGGAAAACGCATGCCAATTTGAAGTGTAATTTCATGCACTTCTACTGAGGCATTCAAATGTGTAAAAAAAGACAGTTTTAGCCTTGTATTCCTTGTGGGATCAAGCGGCGGGGTAAATGGGTTTGCGTGATCTGATAGCTGTAGGGTGTTGCGAGGCTTTTATGAAGGTGTTTTACTAGCATCTGTGATGCTATAATGCATGTTCTCAGCATGTATATTTCTGCTTAGGTTTCATGTGCTGCATCAGACAGGCGTCTTCTTCTCTGAAATTTTCATTTTGAGCTCCACGAATACTCTCCTGATAAAATGCAATTCAAGGCAGATGCTTTGCAGATGGAGCAATCAAGAATGTGAGGTGCATTTAAAAGGTTTTAATTTCCTTTTCCCTTTTTTATCACATCCCCAATTCCGACAGGCTCAAATCTAACAGACAATCTGCCACCATGCTACTCGGAAGTGTTTTTGTAGTCCTTCTGCTGAGCTGCCTGCAACATAGAAAGCAATACAATATGTATGTAAGGCAATTGTGATTTTATTTTTTCCCCCACAATTCTGTTTATATCTCACCATTTCGGTTTTATCTCTCAATTCAGTTTTTTTTTCTCATAATTGGGAGTAATATGCGAGAATTATAAATTAGAATTATAAACACAGAATTGCAAGATAAAAGCTCAGAATAGATTTAAAGTCAGAATTGCAAGATGTTAAAATCGCAAGTGCAAGATGTAAATGCAATTCTGATATAAAGTCAGATTGTGAGATAAAAAAAGTCTCAATTACCTTATTATTAGGGTAGTCGTGGCCTAATGGTTAGAGAGTCGGACTAGTAACCCAAAGGTCGTGGGTTCAAGTCTCGATACCGGCAGGGATTGTAGGTGGGGGGAGTGAATGACCAGCACTGTCTTCCACCCTCAATACCACGACTGAGGTGAGACCCTTGAGCCAGGCACTGAATGGGTCACGATACTTGGCCACACGTCACTTTAACTTTTTTTATTAAAAAAATTTTTTTTTTTAAAGGGGTCATAGCTGGCCAATCAGAGCACACCTCGCTTTTCAGAATGATGAGCTTTGTAAAAGTCGACGCATTTCAGAAAGGCGGGGCATAGAGGAGAAACAATAATGTACAGTATGTGGAAAATAATGTTTTTTTTTAACCTTAAACCGCATAAACACATTTCATTACACCAAATACACAAAATAATGTTCTTTTTAGCAACATCATATGACCCCTTTAATCCTGTGGCGTAAACAAGCCTCCATAATTTTTGTATGACTGCAAAACAGTCACAGCAACATATATTTTGCCACAAAACTCAAAATTTCAAAAGCTGTGAGTACACGTGAGATAGAACAAAAAAATCAGATGAAAGCACAATGAAGTTGCCAAACTTGAGTAAGGCCAGAGTAGGAAGTTAATTTTGTGACTAAGCTTCTCACATTTAGAAGATGTGAGAGGAGGATATCAACACATCCGCTACAATCCAGTCTCTGCCTAATTTACAGCTCTGAGAACTTAAAGGGGTCATATGACGTTGCTAAAAAGAACATTATGTTGTGTATTTGGTGTAATGCAATGTTGAGAATAAAAGTTACGCCTTCTTTCTTTCATGAACATTTGGGCGACGTTATGCAAATCTTCCCACATGGTGACGTAGACATGTGGGGGCGTGTTAGAACGAGCCGTTTTAGGAGGGCGTGGTTGACTCTTAACTTTTATAAAGTATATCTCTTTGGATTTGAGACTTTAGTCTTTGCAACTTTACAGATCTTCTTTATGCACCAAGAGCTTGTAACACTCCAAAGAGAAAGGAAAAATTGAAATCGCATCATATGACCCCTTTAAAATAGAGCCGAGTGCAATTGCAAGACATGCTCCTGCATAGCATTTGTCATACATTCTAAAGAGGCTGTAGATATAATGTATAAATGAAATATAACATTTAATTAAGCAGAGGCTTACATTTGCTGTCATTATTTTTCCTAAGATTTTAAACTGATTGTTTCTCATTTGAATGTCGCTTTGGATAAAACTGTCTGCTAAATGAATAAATGTAAGCTTATGATTACTTGATTGATAGATTTATTCAAATTGAAGACTAGCAGATATGTTGCTCATGGAGGATGGAATAAAATTGCAAGTCTGACTCTCTAACCATTACGCCACAACTGCCCAGGATCAATTGTCAAATGACAAACAGCCTCGTACAACATCGTAATGCATCTTGATAATTGTGCATTTGCTTTGTATCTTGGTTTACTTGGGGTCGATAAGCAATATGCTTACAGATGAATGTATTCATTTTGGAGACACTGATGGATGAAAGTAGAGGAGAAATCAATCTCTCTTTCCTTTCAGGTATTGATCACTTGTTCAGGAGAGTTCCGTGTATTGGGACATGTATTTGAGGCCAGGATGTGAGGAAGTGTAAAGATGTTTAAATCAGTGTTGTTAAACGTCTGAGTTTTATTAGCCATGTGTGACTTCAGCGGAGAACACATTCATGCACAGATAATAGAGTTGATTGATAATGTATAAAAAAGCACATAATGTGTGTGACTTTGTTTAAAGCTTTTAAATCCACTATAAAGTGTTCTATACATTTTTTATTAGGAGTCATTATTTTAAAAAGTTAAATATGGAACCATAAAAATGTCAAAAATAAAAAATAAATAAACACAATATTATTCCAGAGTCCATCTTATCAAATAATATAATCTTTTAAGAACCTTTAACATTTATTAAACATATTAAGCTTTACAAAAACAACTAATTCATGAAATTAAGAACATTAGAGTCGTTCTGAAGCAGAAGTACGAATGCATTTTAAAGGGGTCATATGATGTTGCTAAAAAGAACATTATTTTGTGTATTTGGTGTAATGAAATGTGTTTAGCAAAAACAAATCATCTGTGTTCAATGGTTTTATTTATTGCCATTTTCTTGGAAACACACTATAAAATCTTTTCCAAGAAATTGAATTCCTTCCTCACCAGATTGAGGTCTTCATCACTGACTGTTCAAGATACAACTTAAAAACACCCTGACTCTTTTTAGATGCCAATTTACAGGGTTTTAATCAAAATATGATGAACTATTACGCTTAAAAAAGTATTTTCAGTGACATTATTCTACAAATGCATTTTTACTCTTTCAAGACTCATAGCCACAATTCTAGGTTGTTATTCTGGTAGATACAAAGGTGTTGCTATTCAGTTACTGAGGTTTTCGTATTGCTAGGGCATCAGTTGCTTTGAGGCAGAGCTATGGTATTCTGGTCTCTAAATATGACCCAGTTCCTCCTATAATACGAGTTTTTTTTTGCTTCTTTTATTATCTGCCAAGTTAGATAATTTAGAAATGTAATATCACACCTCTCCTCAATATACTGCATGATTTAAAATATCATTCATGACTGTAGTACAAATATTGCAGGACAAGTTACATGCCAACTTGGGTGATATGTTTAAATCCCTACCCCTAAGAATGAGCAATAGTAACCATAATGCTTGCCACAGCCACATTTCAGGCCTGCTTTACTAAGCTCTGCATTAATTAAACAAGATGTCCCAGTAACTAGTACTTGGTTGAGCACAGAAGTGGAATCTGCCTCACTTGTATTTTCCCATCAGGGGTCTTGGAGCATTTCTGAGCACTCCATTCTGCTCTGAGAGTTTGAACCTCAAGTAGAAGCCCACAGGACTGCCAGCGTGTAGCGGTGGTTTCAGTCAGTGCACAATAATCATCTTCACAGCCTGTTGTTATCTCCACAAAACAAAATCCAACCTGCTGTCAAATTACTCACTATTGAACAGCTGCTCCTGAGAGCCACAATGGCATTACAGTCAGGCATGTTGCCAGCCACTAACCAAATCAGAGATTTTTAAGAGAGCACACATGCTTTGGTCTTCTTTTAAACACATTCCAATAGAACCAGCTTGTTATTTCATTGACATGGATGGAGTCGTAATTAATACTCGGTCCCTGGACTTCTACGAGGAAGTTTGATAGGTTGTCTCACTGCACCAGGCACATGCTAACCTAAAAAAATATTACTGTTCTATTCTGCTCATTGGGAATTATTTGGCAGTTTCTTCTGTGCTCAACAGGACAGTCTCTCCTGCTGCTCTAACTTTTTTCTTTTTCTTTTAGCCAAACAGAAAATGTATATGGGTAGTCATGATGTTATATGCGACTGTTCAAACGTTTGGGGTCAGTATGATTTTATATATATAAGTATTCAGTATTCATTTAAAAAAAAAAAAAAAAAAAATGTTTACAGCATTGCATGATGCATTAAATTGGCCAAAAGGGACAATAAAGACTTTTACATTGCTACAAAATATGATTTCTATTCATCAAAGAATCCTAAAGAAAAATGTATTACAGTTTCCAAAAAATCTTAACCAGCACAACTGTTTTCGACATTAATAATAATAAAAAATGTTTCTTGAGAAATGTTTCTTAATTTCTAGTATTATGGCTGCTAACATTTCAGCTTTTCCATTTCAAGAATAAATTAAAACAGTCATTTTAAATTGTAATAATATTTCACAAATCACAATATTACTGTTTTTTTCAAATAAAATAAAATAAATGCAGCCTTGGTGAGCAGGAGAGACTTCTGAGACTTAAGAGACTTAAATATCATATATATATCATTTAGGATCATTGTGATCATTCTTTATTAATTATTATTAAACGGCTCTTTGCAGTACTGGATTCTAATCGGTCAGTCAACTGGCATTTTCATATTTTAGATGATATACAGGAAAGATAATAAAATAATCTCTACTCGACTCAGTATTTCATATTTTTTGTTATTTATTTAATGTTTTTTGGTGAGTAGCCATGTAGAAAGAGGGATCATTTACAGTCATTCCTGCGAAATAAACCCTGACAGGATGATCTTGTATCACACCAAAAGTTTTTTTTCTTAAACAATTGATAACTATAGATATAAACATGCAAAACATGATATAACTATAGATATAAACATGCAAAAATCAAAACTTTGATTGTTGTGTCTGAGATACTTTAGTTACTTCTGTGTAAGCCAGTGCCCCACGATTGCTTGCATTTAACAACTGTCAAATTACAGTGAGCTTACGCAGTTTAAAATGGCTCTAGTGTTCAACATAATGGTGTCCCATCATTAAATATAAATAATAAATCTATTGCTTCTCAGCGCATTGGACATTGTATTGATTTGGGAATTTAAAGCTTCGTTCTGCCTGTGTGAGATGCAGTTAAGTACGTTGGTCATGTCTTTCTGTCTTTGAGCTGGAGCCGTGAGTGAATTGTTTTTCATTTGACCTGAATGTTAGAAAAACATTTGAATGACAGCCTTCATTTCAGGGACTTAACAGAAACTGAGGCAATGCATTAAACATAACAAACTTCTAAACAAAAGTCAAAAAATGAGCATGCTGATGTATTTGTTCTATTTCTATTTTTTGCCAGAACCTGGAGAGGCATGCCAAAAAGATCTGGGTTCCCCTGTAAGTGTGTGTGAACCCATTCAAAGTTAATTTACATCTTTATCTCTCCTTCTCTTTAAAATAATCAATCAGTGCTGCTCTATTTTCCCTTCTAAAGCACAGATATGCTGGCAGAGGCTGCAATCTTTCTCCCTATGATTTCATCTGTGGGAGAATAGAAAATTTATATAACATTTCTGCACTTTTAAAAAGTAAGAAAATGCAATTAAAAAGACAATACGATTTTAGAAGCTATTGTAGTGTATGCTTTAAAGCCACGATTGTTTCTTTAAAGCATTTTTAAAATCATCCTGCATAACAGAAGAGGTGTTCTAATTGAAGAATCACCCGCATACATTCATTGGAGTATAAATGGATTATGATTGGACAGACTTCAGAAAACTGTAGACATGCCTAAGCAGTGTGCTTTATCAGCTTGTCAAATTTGTGAAGCACAGGTAATGTTCCCCGCAATATCTTATTATCCTACTCTAAATTGAAGTTTCATTAAAAAAGGCCCAATGGGTACTAGCTCCAATGGTCACAGATTTAGAAGTCTGCCCACCTACCACTAGGCATTTTAATCAAAGAAAAATGAAATCTCATCAGTGTACGCCACCTCATTTCTCTGTCTCCCCTTCCTTAAATCAGTCTGAGATCCCAGGGCATCATGACTTTGTTCTGTACTGGTGGTTTGTGCAAGTTTTAATTTCAGCTACAGCAGATTTTCTTAGCTTTTGTAAGAAAGAAAAGGTTGATTACTGCCTGAGGTATTTAGATGTAAGCTGGATTTCTGGTTGAAAACAATAGGCACAAAGACAAAAACAAGCAACGGGGGAAGTAAGAAATAATTACTTATTATTATTTTTTTCCCCCTGTGTTCTTGCTAATTAATGCTGCCAGCAGAGTGAAATTGTCGGAATAGTTTTGGATGAAAATAATGCTTGTGTTTGAAAATCTTAAAGTAATAGTTCATTCATGATCATTATTTATTATCATTTTAAACATGTATGACTTTTTCTGTGGTTATACTTTAAATTACATATGTTGTATTATTATTATTATTATTATTATATTATAAATAACGTGTGTGTGTGTGTGTGTGTGTGTGTATAGTATGTACAGTGGGTATAAAAATAATCACATTTTGTTGCTTTGCAGTCTGAAATGGTGATGGACACAGTTTTTGTTTTATCCAGCTGTATTTGCTCAGTGCAACTTATAGCATCTAAGTGAAAGATATAACACCAACATGTAAGAAAAAAATAAAACATCAGAATCACTGAGTTGGAAAAAGGTTCACCCCCTTGTGTCAGTATTTTGTTGAACCACCTTTTGCTTTAATTACAGCCTTTATTCTTATGGGATATGTCTCTACTAAGTTTGCACATCTAGACTTTTCAATATTTGCCCACTCTTCTTTGCAGACTGCTCAAGTTCAGTGAAATTTGATGGTGAGCGTTTGTGGACTGCAGTGTTTGAGTCATTCCACAGATTTTCAATGGGGTTTAAGTCTGGGCTCTGACTTTAGAGAGTGGTTAGAGAGTCTGACCTGTAACCACGACTGAGGTGAGACCCTTGAGCAAGGCACCGAACCCCCAACTGCTCCCTGCACTACCAAGAACTGAAATGCTCCAGGAAAGTTATTTTCATGCTGAGCTAATCAAAATGACCACAGCTGATCACGGTTGAAAGTCAAATGGCTTTGTGTGCCATTGAGAAGGTGATTGGCTACACCTGATTGAGTGTACAAGTCATTTTTAGGAGGGGGTAGTCTCAGCCTCAGATGTCACGCCCACGGACCGTTGGCTGAACCTCTGATGCATATGGCACACAAAATTGGAAACACTTCGGGAGTTTCGAAGTCATCATCGGATTGGTTGAATTATACAAGATTTCCGGGAAATGTGCATGTCGTGTTAAAGTTAGTGTTAAAATTTCGTTTTAAAGTTCCGCCTGGAAACAAATATGCCGTGTCGCCAAAGCCCCTTATGTTAGAAGAAAGCCGTCATGTTTACAACTGTGATGCGTTTGAGCACCGCAGCTGTGTAGCACAGATAGCTTGCTGTCAAAAGCGTTTTTCAAGCGAGGGACAATTATGCTCAATCAGAGATGATGCTTTACTGAGTGTTTTCCTCCCTCTCATGCTCCTCTGATTTGGTTTACGAGAGAATGTGACTGATGGCGATCTTCCAGAGGTGTTGAGAGAGTGGGGTTTCAAAATTGCAACAGCAGCCAATTATGGAACAGACAGAGCACATGCTCATAAAATTTGCACAAGAATCTCAGCATTTCGAAACCATTAGCTCTGAAAACTCATCCTCAATTTCAGATGTTTCTCTGGGAGCGTCCTGATAATAGAAGTAGTGGTGTAAAGCATTATGGAAATTCTGTGTACCAGCAGCTGTGAACAGTTGAGAGTGCAGTGATCATGTTGATACACCAGCAATTGAAGCTGAAATTCAGTTTGTTTGTTTTCTGTGCCGCATGGTGCCCATTGACGGCACTCTGAAGTGGACTAGTTAATGTTCAAATAGAACCTTTAAAGGGATAGTCATTCAAATTCAGTCATCATTTACTTTTAGAAAGTACTTCTGACAAAATGAACAATGTGTGCCTTTAGCTACACACTGTAATGTGAACAACCAGTCAGTAACATCTCGGTTACGTATGGAAACCCTTGTTCCTTGATGGAGGGAATGGAGACGTTGTGTCGAAGTTCCGACACTAGGGGTCGCACTTGGGTGCCCAGACTCCTCTGACATAATTGAGAAAAGGCCAATGAAATTGGCCAGCAAAATTTGCATAGCTGGCCACGCCCTGGCATTTGCTCACTCGTTTTGTTCTGAGGAGTCGAGAAGCATCTCAACCAGGGTTTGAAATGAACTTTTTCACTCACCAGCCAATTTGGCTACTCCCAAACATCCTTATTCTCCACAGCAGGATTTGTGCAAATGGACCAGAAAGAACAGAAAAACAGGCTATTGCCAGGCTAGTAATAAACTGGAAAGTATCAGTTGTAAAGGTGATAATTGCATTTTACACTTTCTATTGACAGAACAATCCATCGATTGTATTATTTTCTATTTATATTGTGAGAATTGTCTCTCGAGGAACAGTTATTTTGTTTTACTACAATATCTTTCTGTGTTTTGTGTGCCAAACTCTGTAAGATCCCGTGATTTTGAACTCCCACTTAAGAGTGTGAACTTAACGCACTGCCGTTTCGCATTGTTTCTCTTATAAAGCACCGCGTCACTGAATCTTTTGTTGGAGCCGTAAACTGCATCCTTTGTACTAGGCCAATCAATGCTGTATTTCTGCCTTTCCCTCACACCATTTCATGTTTTTGGCGCAGATTGTATCAGAACAATGGTGAAAAAAAATATATATAACTAAGCCATCTCACAATAGATGAGCGCTAAAAGCAAGATTCATCCACCCACTTGGATTATGTCGTGTTGAAACAGAAGGCTGGAGAAGGAAGCTTTCTTCCTGTGTAGGGGTTTTCCTGACTCAGGTATTAACGGATCTCAAGCAGTGGATCCCAGAGAGAGCAGGCTTGAGAGTGAAACCATTTCTCTTCGTGGTGATTGTGGGAGAGGAATGAGTGGAATACGGAGATACAAAAAGAGATTCTGCTCCATTTAACAAATATAAGATAAAAATCTAGGACTCTCACTTGAATAGCTTTGTGATTAATGAGTAGCATCTGAAACACAGTATAATGAGATATAAATTATGTTGTTACCAATCTGCGTAGTGATTGCGACTGCCAGAACTGGGAAAAATCCATTAGTTAGGTAAAACACTTAAGCAGACATTCAGCTGAAAATCTAGAGGAGGCATTTCTGAGGAGAGTATTGATTGAGATGCTTTTTGTGCTCAGCAGGTTTGTGCCTTCAGCGTCGACAATCCAGAGGTCTCTTAATATACGAGCGTGTGCTGTTTAATGAAAGCCGTGTGCGATGCCTCCCATGCTGTGATTGCTCAGCAGGTTTGCTCTTTTCATGACTCAAAGCCCTCCTAAGAGTTGATTTCCCTGGTTTGTGTTCTTTGGTCCACCTAAGCTTTTACTTCTATTCTGAGATACAGATAATTACTGGATGGCTGAATCAGATTTCCTACTGTATTTTAAAAAATTGCAAATGCATTTCAAGTGTTGTAATTTAAAGATGCTATGAAATCAAAATGGTATTTTAGTGTAACTTGTGTAACTTCTAAAATATGCAATTATATTTTAGTAGTAGTGTATAAATACTACTACCATTCAAAAGTTTGAGGTCGGTAATATTTTTAATGCTTTTTTTTTAAGTCTTATGCTCACTAAGCTGCATTTATTTGGTCAAAAATACAAATAAAAACAGAAATATTGTGAAATATTATTAACATTTAAAATAACTTTTCTATTTGAAGAAATTTTAAATTGTAAAATGTAATTTATTCATGTGATGGCAATGCTGAATACTCCAGTTTTCAGTGTCACATGATCCTTCAGAAATCATTCTAATATGCTGATTTGGTTCTCAAGAAATATTTATTGTTATTATCAATTTTGAAAACAGTTGTGCTGCTTAAAATAACCAGATATGTTTTTCAGGATTATTTAATGAAAAAAGCTGCATTTATTTGAAATATATAAATATATATATATATATTTTTTTACAATTGTTTTAGATTTATATTGATATTTAAAAATGAATAATTACTGCAGTGTATGCTTAATATTTTGTGATATTTAAAATAAAATTGTTTACAGCATACAGATATAAAGCTGTTTTAGGGGGCCCAAATCATTTTATATTGACAACTTTGTTGATTTTTGTATGGAAGGCAACCTTAGTTTTACATGAACACTACTTCAGGTTCAACATTGATGCATGTTTTTGTGTAACTAACTGGATGAGACATCTCGTCTCACAAAACTCAACTGTCATCCTAATTCCCACACAGAGTATTCCCTGTTCTGCTATGTTGGTTCCATTAACTTTAGCTGAAGCTGGCCAGCTCAGATAGAAGAACTCAAGCCTCATTTGAACAGTCAGTATGCAGCTACTCCGACAGTGTAAACCAGAGGAGGCTGAGTTCACCCATCCAGAATAAAGCGTTATTGAGGATGAAATGGGATTTTTAATTGGCTAGGGTTACAGTACCATGTAAGGGCTCCAACAGGTCCGGTGTTGTCACAATGACACTGTCCTACAATACAAGGCTGTGGCATTCAGCACAAATGTGTGTCTCTTCACATTACATGGACTGATGGCATTATGGGAAGAAACATTTTGTGGCGCAGAACACAGGCCTTTCTGAAAATAAATCCCCTCATGACACTGTATTTGCATTTAAGACAGGTTTAGATTACTAGCACAGCAATATCTCATTTATTTTTATTAAACACTGGAGACTAGATGTTTTGGAGTACATTATGATCTGTCAGACTATATAAGTTTTTTTTTAAGCTCTGCATTGCATTAACTTTACCTCTGAAATTATGATTAATGCAGGACTCCAGGGCTTACCTATCATGCTCCAAAGCCTGTTGTTCTTGGGAAATCAATATCTGAAAGGTGCAAGGATTTTACCCAGAGCTTCATGCATCGCTGGCTACTCATTCAGCATGTGTATGTATTTCTAAATGTATTGCTTATCGACCAGTGTAAAAGCAGATTCGAATGGAATGCATAGTATTGATAATGCATCGCAGAATTTTAACAAGCTGTTCTTTTACCAAAAGGATTGAATATGTTGTAAACAGAAGATAGTTTGGAATTAATGGAACTTTTTTTAACAACCATAAATATGAGAGGTTATTCATTTGGTGTGATTGTATACAAAGCAGCGATGTTTAAAGGTTTATGTGAAGGTTATTGCCAGCATAAGCAGTGGGCAGATGGGATCTAGCCAGTAATGAACCATTATACTGATTAAAGCCCTCACCAGCAGAATTTATCTCTTTAATCATTGACAGTCTTTACTCTAAAAATTAATTAAGGCAGAGAGAGGGATTCCTGTCAGCCGATCTTTTTATCAAACTAAATGCTCTCCAGATGTAATTCTGATCTTTGTGTATTAATTTAGATTCCAACTCGTATGAAGTCCATAATCCTGACATATCGCCCTCCTCCCGGAAGGCGCGTGCTTGCACCGTAGAACAACAGAGAGGGGGGACACGGGTGGGAACTTGGGAGGCGGCTCAGGAGGAGGACGGACACCCGGGAGGGGGCCAGCAGGCAGAAACCACGGAGGTGACGATGGAGGGAGGAGCCAGGGAGGAAACAGGAGGAGCCAGGGCAGTTCAGACAGATGGAGGAGCCAGGGAGGAAACAGGAAGAACTTGGAGCAGGAGGAGCCAAGCAGGACCTAGGCCACAACCATGATGGCGACCCACGGTGGAGCCGACGGAGGGAGGAGCCATGGAGGAGGAATGGCCGCCGACTCCAGGGGGCCGACCAATGGCGGCGGAGCAGGTGGTGGAGGAGCCTGAGGCGGAGATGGAGAGCCGAGGAGCCAGGGCAACAGGTAGGATCCGGAGGTCCTAGGCGGAGCAGATGGCGCCAGCGACCGACGCGAAGGCATGGATCCGGGAGGCCGCTGTGGAGCCGGAGCGACAGAGGACTGAGGAGGAGCCGAGGGGATGAAGGAGCCTGACGGAGCCGAGCGACGCTGGCGAAGCCAGAG